>NC_142008.1:23156950-23456950 GCF_049901715.1 Pseudonaja textilis | reverse complement strand
AAAAGGTAATTTATTATGTCATGTCTCTAATGCTTAAATAATAAAAAAAATACCAAAACTATATTGTTACAACATTTTAAAATATTAATAAAAAACTATTACATAACAAAACTTTACAAAAAACAATAAAACTTATTTAAAGTACTGCCAAATTGCTTTTCTATTATCGTCCTGAGTTACAGTTTTCTTGTGTTTAACATGAGCATCATCAGCTGTGTGATGTGCCTGTAACCACTTCTTTACTGTAGGAACAGGGTCCCATTCTTGCAGAGATCAGCCAATTAGACTGATGGTCAGGAGGTTTGTAATACTGGAAGCTGTAAGGTGACTTCTGCCCTCTGAACATATGTTTATCTGTGAGAAGCCCCTTTGCGCCTCAGCTGAACTGACTGCAATAGTTTTAGTATCTCTAGCCTTTTTAATGCTGCAAGGAATTGTATATCTTTCCAGATCTTTTAATACATTTTCTATGAAATCACGATAATCATTAATATTGATTTCATAATTGAAAATTTCACCAAATGCAACCAGTTGTTCTTCAGCTGCTCTCCATGGAACCACCACTTCTTCAATGTTCCAATAATGTGGCTCCAAACAATTTAGAAGTTTTAATTGATCAGTGTCTTTAAATTGGCAGCTTGTTTTTAAATGTTCTCAGTCCATCAATCTTTTCTTCAGATTAGTTACATTGCTTTCTATTTTTCACAAGGAAGTCCACAAATCGATGATTTTGTATAAAATTTATATTTTTAAAGATTTCTGAAGTAATTAATTCATCAACCTTTTTTTCATATGCACCCTTTTCCTCTATAAGCATTTCAAATGATCTAATTGATCTTACCACAAGTTTTTCAACCTTTATAATGTCTATGTTTCTTGCTTGCAATGCATTAGAAAAAAGAGATATTTCAGTTATATGTGTTTTTAAGACGGGCAGCCATACTGGAGTATTTTTTATTTGAACAGAAAAACTGATGTAGCGCTGGATAAGCACGCCACACAGCTAGGGTTGATCTTAAACTACAGGCAACCCATCTTGGTCCTAAAACTCTACCAATTTTTATAATTTCAATCTCAAATAGTTCGGAAATTTTGTTAAGTTCAATTAAGTTCTTATTCAATTGATGGAAACTAGAATATATTTTATCAATAAAAATTTGAAAATGATTGATTTGCTTTATTTCCCTAATAGAATAATCTAAAACAAGTTGAAGACGATGGTTTAAACAGTGCCATATTATAATGTTTGGAAACCCTTTGGCTATCCAAGTGCTTACCCCAGATTTTCCCCCAAGCATAACACTGTGTCCATCAGAGCTAAATCCAATTAAGTGTTTCTCCAGATAGTTCCTATTAAACCCAACTTTATTCAAACTTTCTATAAGTGAACAACATATTGTCTCTGCATCTTGTTTATCTAATTCTACTAGTTCAAGGAAAATTGTTGGTGAGAAAAATGGATCCTCAACTTTTAAGTACAGTATAAGAACTAGTTTGCATGATATTGTTAAGGCTTTATCAATTATCAAACAGATCTTGCGAGTTTTCTCAAAAATTTTGCTAAATAAATGTTTCCTGATGCCTTTTGCAATGAAATCTACTACTGCAACTACAGTTTTATATGAATGCAACCCTGTTCCCAAATCTAAACCATTTGTTCTTTGTAATTCAATCAGATCTTCTATATATGAAAATGGTCTGCACATTTGTGCCAGACTATACACTGTAGTAAACACTCATGTACTACCCAGATATTTCTCAGTCATTCTCTCCAGCCCTTTAGTTATCACACCCTGCTCACATTGCTTCAACTTCTCTGTTCAGATGTTGTGAGCCTTAAATGAGAAATGTTCCTTCAATTTCTTTCTGAGGGAAGCTTGTTGTATTTCTTTACTCTTTCCTGATGGTTCAATTTGGTAATTCTTCCACTCCTTAGCTCCGTGGACATTTTTTTTCTTTGATTGAAATTTCAAATCTTCTGCAATGATTGCAACCTATTTTTTTCTGGGAAACTTCCAGTCCATCATATTTTCCCCTAAAATTATTGTACTGCTGCAGTGTCCAGCAGTCAGGAAGGTCCCTTCAATGTCTGATTCAGTTCTTCCAGTATCCGATAATGTGCTGGCACTGCATTCCCCTGGTTGAGATGTGGATGATGTTCTGGTTCTTTCCTCTGGTCACGGTGTGGATGATGTGCTGGCACCACTATCCTCAGACTCCAATGGTTGTGGTTGTGATTCTTTTGGATCTCCTTTTGTTTTCTTGCTGAAGAAAGCAGCTAAACTCATTTGCCTTTTCATCTTGGTAATATGCTGCAAAAGAAATTCAACAATGTAGTGGTTTGGACTCGATTGTTGTTGTAAGTGGAGCAGTAAAGGCAGTGGCAAGTGAAGAAAGCAGGCGAGAAACAGAAATTAGTAATATTCAGTTACTTTTAAGAGTCCCTGGCACTATAGCTAGTTAGTGTTTAAAAGATGTTATGGAAGAGGAACAAGTTTCACCAGACAAGACTGAGATGGAACTGAAAGTGGATTTGAAAATGACAGTCTATAAAAAAGATGTCGCACTGTGTATATAAAAGAATGGCTGATATTTTCCTAATTACAATTCATTAATTGAAAAAGAAACACTTAAATTGGAAATACTATTAACAAACCAAGGGAGTTTGTTATTTTGCACAAAAATCTTTCCTAGCCAAGACTACTTACCTGGACCAACATCCCCTAATGGAATGCTCTCTCTATAGCAGAGAGAGAGAAGCCAGGGGAAGCCATGTTTGGTCACCTAACCTTTTTAGAATGCAGCTTAAAAATGTACTGAAGCTTTTTACAGCCTTATGCAGATATATATATAGTACAAAAAAAAGATAATAGTACAAAATCATTTAAGAAGTAAGATTAAGAATGGAATTGATAGGCAGATTCACAGAGCAATACTGAATTCTTCTTCTGAAATTTATTCCTCAGTTTAAAAAACTGGAATATATGAATTTGATTAAGTATTGTGCTCTGCTAGTACTCAAACAGATATTCAAGATTGAGTCAAGGTTAGCAAAAATGGTAAGGCGACATATAGATTTAAATTTTGAAACCAGAAATATTTTTGTTGGTATCCACATAAATAAAAGGAGTACAATACATATTTAATGTTACATGTGTTACATGCTGCTAGAATTATGTTTGCACAACAGTGAAAAAATGAAGAGATCCCTATAGATGAAAATGAAATTAAAAAATTACAATGTGCAGAAATGGATAGAGATAAGAGGTAGAAATTAGGTGGAGAATGATTATTGCTATGTATGAATTAAAAACAGAAGGTTGATAATTATAAACATGCTGATATAATTAACAAAACTAGAAATAAACCAATACAACGAAATTTAAATATTTTTTTGTTACACTGCTATTGTTACATATTGATACTTATTTTTCCGCTTTTGCTTTTTGTTGAAAATCTACTAGATACTGTTTCTACTAGACATACTGAAAACCTGCATGCATAAATAAATAAAAATGCTGAAAAGCAAAAGCAGAAACATAACTATCAATATGTAACAGCAGTATAACAAAAAAAATTCATTTATGAAATATTTTATAATACTTTATAATATAATATAAGTATAATAGAATTACAGAGATAAGGTAAAGTAAGGATATATTATTATAGAACAGATTGGTGATGATGAAATGAACATTATAAAGTAGATTAAGAAAAAATGGTGATTTGTTCACATACAATGATGTAATATTAGTAAAGTCTAGTAAGTAATTAATAATAGTAATAATATAAATATATATAGTGTATTTATGATATAAGGATTAATGCAAATTGGAAGGGAAAGACTGCAGAGTTTATGCACAAGTGATTTGTACCAACCGGCACACTGTATGTAACTGAAGATGGTTTATGTTTTATGTTAGTTTTGTTTATGTTTGTGTTTAAAAAAAAATAAAAAACTTTTATTAAAAAACATTTCCATTTATGTATGCATGCAGGTGTTTGTTACATTGCTGTTGTTACCTATTGATACTGATGTTTCTGCTTAAATCAGCAATGTAACAAAAACATTTCAATTTATTTATGTATGCATGCAGGTTTTCAGTAGGTCTACTGTTTTTATCAGTCATAAAAACAAAACAAAATAATAAAAATATTATTAAAAAATATTGTTTTTATGACTGATAAAAACCAAAACAGATACAAAATAAATAAATACATAAAAAAGCAATTACCAAAAATGAGGCAGGCAACTTGGCTAGCCAGCTATGCTGGGGTCCTCCTCAGTCTCCTTCGAGCTTGCTGCAGTGAGGACGGCTGTGTGGCCATCCTGGGAGTTGGCACTCAACCAGGGTTGGTGGCAGCAGTGGCAGGAAAAGGTAGGCAACCGGCAGGGCTTACTGCCTTGCCTCCTCACTCACCAATCAGTGGTGGGAAGCCAAGGCAGCAACAACAGTGCGGTGGGCTGCAGGCGGGTAAAGATGGTGCCAGCCTAGCCAAGATGGTGGCCAGCCAAAGATGGTGGCTACCAGCTGGCAGAGGCTGGTAGTCAGGGTGGCTGGGGCAGCACTCGACCGGCGGTGGCAGGACGAGGAAGGGGACTGGTGGGGCTTGCTGCCATTGCCTCCTCACTCACCAATCGGTGGTGGGAAGGGAAGGCAACAACAATGAAGCCCACGGGCAAGATGGTGGCGGGCGAGGCAGGAAGCATTGGCAAGGGCGGTGGGCAGCCTGGTAGTCGGCACTCAACCGGGGCGGGCGGCGGCAAGTAAGCTACCGGGTTGGAGGTCTCATTTACCAATCTGCATCTTTGGAGGCCAGGGGAGGCACTCCGGTCAAGGCAGGTGGTCCGGGCATGGCAGGCAGCAGGCAGGCCTGGGAGGCAGGCCGGGCAAGACAGGGACTGGGAGGCAGGCTGGACAAGACATGGCCTGGGAGGTAGGCTGGGAAAGGCAGGGCCTGGGAAGCAGGCCAGAGTGGCGAGGACGGCTAGTGGCTGGGCTTGCTTGGAGCCCGCTTGCTGATCTGCATCTTTGTTAGTGGCAGCTGCAGGAGGCAGTCCAGGCAAGGCCTGGGAGGCAGGCCTGGGAGGCAGGCGAGGGTGGCTAGTGGTGGTGGTGACCCAGTGGTGGCTTGCCCTCACTCACCCAGCTGAAGCAGGGCAGCAGAAGGCAGGCAGTGATGGCTGGCTGGCTGGCTAGCTGGCTGGGCTTCTGCTGCTGCTGCCGCTGTTGCTGGTGGGAGCAATGGCGCTGGGCAGGGAAATGTTTGTAGGTAATGCACATGCACTATAAGTAGGGGTGGGGCAGGGCCAGCAGGGGAGAAGGCAGTCAGCTATTATTGCAAATGCACATGATGTTGCGCATGCACAATAATGGCTGACTGGGCCAGGAACTGTGGAGCAGGGCTGGAGGCAGGGGAGAATGCCATCCCCAATTGTTGTGCATGCATGCAATGTCGCACATGCACAATAATGAATAACTGGGCCGTAAAGGGAGGGGCGGGTGGGGGATAATGAGGCAAAGATTGTCATGCATGCACAAAAATGTTGCATGCACAGTAAAAAAAACCCGGTTTTTGAAGTGGAGGAGCAGCATTTTACTGGTTCTTAGAACTACCGGTAACATTAACATTGTATAGAACTGGTGCGAACCGGTTGAATCCTACCTGTTATGTATTAGCAAACTTTCCCACCATAGTGGCAGGAAATTCAACGAGCTGTCACTGGTCACAGCCATGAGCAGCATGACTGTAAAAGGGCTGCCACAGTTTCTTCGGTGAGCAGTTCTAGATAGAAATAAAGATGGCTGGTTACTATGCTGGCTCCTTGAGTCTCATTCCTGTGATCTAACACTGGCAACAAGGATTGGATCCTGAAACAAAGGGAGCCAGCGAGCATGTGGCAACCAAGGAACACTGGCGACCCATTGAGATGAGATGGCCAGAAACAACACACCACCCACACCGTTCGATCCAACAACCGAAGACTGGGAATCATACATCGATCGATTTCTCATGTTCCTCGAAGGGAGTGACCTCAATAATATCTCAGAACATAGGAGGGGGCCATCTTCCTTCACATAGTGCAGTCCTGCCGTATTCAAAAGGGCCAAAGCATTAGCAGCACTCATCGATGTGAAAACAATGGCTTGGCCGGACCTGGAGAGAATACTGAGGGCTCACTACACACCAAACATATTCTGCCTCATCAAACAACATGAATTTTATCAGCGTGATCAAAAAGAAGGCAAGAGCATCAACAATTCTGTTGCAACCCTGAGGGATATCGCCGGAGCATGCAAATTCTTAAACTTGGATGAGGCTTTGAGAGACCGAGTGGTCTTGGAACTGAGAGATCTAACACTGCAGGCAGATTATTAACAAAACCCAAGATAACCCTCAAAGAAGCAATAAAAGAGGCACCGCAGCAGAAGCAACCCAGAAATTGGCAGCCGCCATGCGAAAAATGAATAAAGCACCACTGGAAACCCCAAAAACACCACCATGACCCACCACAAGGACATAAAGTCTGCATTGGAAGATGAAGAGGAAGACGAGGGGGTAACTCAACTCAGTTCAGAACATAGCAGAAGGGGCCAAAATGGAAAAAGGAAAGAATTCTGTTGTGCCGGTTGTGAGGGGAACCATCCACGTTCAGAGTGCTGTTTCCTACATGCAATATGCCAACATTGTGAATGGTGGGGACATATTGCAAGGGCCTGCTGAGCATGGAAAAACTACATCCCCAGACAAAGACCAAACACCACCACCCGCCTGAGATAGGGAGAAACAAACAGGAAGCTGCTGGAACTAAGACAACCGAAACAGGCGAGGGAAAGAGGCCACCAACGGAAGAGATGAAACACACCAGGCGGTGACCATCAGACACTCAAACATGACAAACGCCTGGAAAGTACATGTCCAGGTCACCATAGAAAGCCAGCCTTGCCGGATGGAAGTGGACTCAGGCTCATACTTATCAATGGTATCATGGGACACCATAAAAAGACTAATACCAGACATAACCCAGGAAGGTCTTGAAAGACAAACACTAAAATGCTGAAAGACTACCAGGGGAACAAAATCCCCATAGACAATTCAGAGTGCCATTCAAAAAATACACCAGAGTCCTACCACTAACCATAGTCGACCGGAATCAACACAGCCTATTGGGACTCAAATGGTTTGCACCATTGGGAATCAAAGTCACAGGAATAAATAGCATCACCAAGACAGATTGGGAAGAGAACCTGATGGAAGAATTCCAAGACATCTTCGACGGAGAGCTGGGCAAGTACCGGGCGTCCCCAATTTCCTTTAACCTAAACCCAACCAGAACCCCTATAAGATTAAAGGCAAGGCGGGTCCCTTTCATGCTTAAACCAAAGATCGATGAGCAATTGGATAAGCTCATCGCACAAGGGGTCCTAGAGCCAATTGAACACACAAAGTGGGAAACCCCGATTGTCACGCCAATTAAACCAGATGGGTCTGTGTGCATCTGTGGAGACAACAAAGCAACCCTTAATGACGCGCTCCAACAAAGCGCATACCCTGTCCCAGTGGTACAGCATTTATTACTTTCCCTTGGGGGGGGGGAATCTTCACGAAACTAGACCTCGCACAGGCCTACCAACAATTACCGGTTGACCCTGAAACAGCAGAAGCCCAGATGATTGTAACACACAGGGGGGCATTTAAATGCAACAGATTACAATTTGGAGTCAGTGTCGCCCCAGGGGTGTTCCAGAGCTTAATGGATCATCTAATGCAAGGGATAAAAGAGGTGGTGCCTTATTTTGACAATGTCCTAGTATCAGCCAAGGACAAAAGACAATTGTGTCAATTAGCTGCCAGCAAGGTTGAATTCCTAGGATATCCCATAGACAGTGAAGGAATCCACCCCACAGAGAAAAAAGTCAGAGCATTCAAGAAAGTCCCCAGACCTGCAAATAAAAATGACCTGCAAGCTTTCTTAGGCCTTATTAACATTTATAATATATTCCTACCACAGAAAGCAACTATTGCAGAACCACTACACAGGTTGCTTGACAAGAAAGCAACCTGGGCCTGGGGGCAATGGGAAGAAACGGCATTCCAGGAAATAAAAAACTTGATCACATCAGACCGCATACTAATACAATATAGCAAAACACTCCCAATAACCCTAACCTGCGATGCATCACCTTTTGGCGTTGGCACTCTCCTCAGCCATGTATTACCCTACGGGAAAGCAGCACCCATAGCATTCTACTCAAAAACTCTGTCAAAGCCAGAGCGGAACTACAGCCAACTAGACAAAGAGGCATTTGCCACTGTCACCTGGATCAAGTGGTTCCACGAGTATATCTATGGGAGGAACTTCACCCTAATCACAGATCCCAAGCCACTCCTGGGTATCATTGCAGGAAACAAAGCTACACCAAACATACTGTCACCCTGGATGACAAGGTGGTTGGAATTCTTGGCTTTATATAACTACAAATAAATATACCGACCCGGAAAGGACATAAATCATGCAGACACACTTAGCCATTGCCCCCTACCTGACATAGAAGAAGACCCAGTACCAACCACATCGACCCTCCAAATAGAGACATTAGAAAACCTACCAATAACAGCAGCCAACATCGCTAGGGAGACGACTAGAGACAAAACCCTGGTGCACATTTTAAATTGGATAGGAAAAGGCTGGCCTGAGATCAACAAGAACGTCAAACTGTTCCAGAACAGACAAACAGAACTCTCAATGCTGAAGGGGTGTGCACTATGGGAGGATCTGGTGGAAATACTGGGCATTTTAAGGGAAAGCATACTAGAAATGTTAATGAGGAACACCCGGGTGTTATGACTCCCCTTCGAAATTCAAATGAACAAAACAGAAAGCAGCCGTTTCACAATTAAATCAAATGGAAAAAAGTCTTACAAGATAACGGCTAGCAGAAACCGCAGCATAAATCTTTACTCTGTCCGGCAAACCAGTCCTGGCAATAAATCTCCAGTCTCAGAGCTCCTTGCTGTAACGTCCTCACTCAAATAGTCATTTTGTTCCTGGCAAAATGTACCAGCCCAGCTGTGTCCTTTTATACTCATTGAGGCAACGTGCTAATTTACTGACTTGCTCTTCTCATTCGCTCCAGCTGATTTTGCCTTTTCAACCGTCTTCTATTTTTTACATTTAACCACAAATTTCCCAAGTTCTCATCTCCACTAGAAGACTCTCTCAAAACTTCCCTGTCAGCCATTCCCGGCTGTTGATCAGATAAGGAACCAGAGGAGGTCAAAGGTCCTGACAATTCTAATACATCAGGTCTGTCGTCCTTTGTCACGTCCATCTCCTCATCCTGGTTATCAGTCCAATCAGTAAGCCAGGCCAGTTCATATTTTTCTGTAATGACCTCTTCACTTGAACTCATATCAATCACAGGAGCTGAATCCAAGCCCAGAGCCACAACACCCGGGTATTGTAAAAATGAAATCCCTGGCAAGGAGTTATGTGTGGTGGCCAGGGATGGACAAGGAAATAGGGGACTGGGTGGCAATCTGTAAACACTGCCAGGAATCTAGGCCAACACCCCCCACAGTACCAAAACACGAACAGGAAACACCAAGGAGACCATGGTCAAGATTACACATTGATTTTGTGGGCCCAACCAAAGGACACACATTTCTAATAGTCGTAGATGCTTACTCCAAATGCTAAAGGTAAGCATCATGCACTCCGCCATGACAGAAGCTGTCATTAGACAGTTCAGGAGACTTTTCGCAACACATGGGTTGCTGGATTTAATTGTATCCAACAACAGGCCACAATTCACAGCAACACCATTCAAGGGATTTTTAGCACAACATGGAATAAGGTTTGCACTAACAGCACTGGGACACCCGTTGATGAATGGACGGGTGGAACGCATGATACGTTACATGAAGGGAACCTTACAAAAGCTAGGGCCTGGGGACACACAAGAAAAGATAGATAAACTACTAAGCATACAGCACATAACACCCAGTGCCACAAGGAATAAAAGCCCAGCTGAATTACTAATGGGGAGGAAACTGAGATCACACCTAGACAGACTACAGCTCACATGTAACCCAGAAAAACCAGTAAACTCTCCCAGTAAATGCTGCGCATTTCAAACAGGGGACCCAGTATACGCAAAAAAACCTTATGGGGGAACCCTTGTGGATACCGGCAAAAGTGACCCAAATAATTGGACCCTTTTCTTACAGGGTAGACACCACGGATGGTAGGAGCTGGAAGAGACACATATACCAGCTCAGATGTAGAGTTACGAGGGGTGACACAGACTGACCCATGGAAAAGGAGGGAGACTCCACACACAAACATAACACAACCAGGGAAGAGGGTGGAAACCCCTCAAACAGACAAAACACAAGTAGAGAGGGAGGAGGTGACCCTCCACGAGTAAGAAAAACAACAGAATAAACCCTGACAACTAAAAACACACAACCTCCACTAATAATACTATCCCTGGTCGGAAAATGCAGGCACATACCTGAGACCAAGAAAGAAGGCAGCATGGGGAGACAGGAACAGGTCCAGAATGATAGCGGGAAAGCAGCCCCTGGCGGGAGCAGCCTGGCCAACTCAACCAGCCAGGAAATTCCTGGCGGGAGCAGCATGTCCAACTCAACCTTCCAGGAAGTTCCAAGAAGAAGGACAGGAGGAACAACAGATCCATCCGAACAGTCCAGAGACCAACCTGCAACTGAGCTGTGCAAGTCCAGTCACAACCATAAAAGGCCCCCCTACCTACATGATTACGTACGGTAGGCGAGGCCAGGATTGGTTAGACTGGACCAGGTGGAGAGGAGTGTTATGTATTAGCATACTTACCTGTGATTGGTTGGTCCATGGTGGTAGGAAATTTGACGAGCTGTCACTGGCCACAGCCGCAAGCAGCATGACTGTAAAAGGGCTGCCGCGGTTTCTTCGGTGAGCAGTTCTAGATAGAAATAAAGATGACTGGTTACTATGCTGGCTCCTTGAGTCTCATTCCCATGATCTAACACCACCCCTGCCATTTTTGTGTTGTTCACACAGTTGTTAAGCAAATCCAGCTTCCCCCATTAACTTTGCTTCAGGAGCTCCCTGGGAATGTTGTAAATGGCAACCACATGACCCCAATATGCGACAGCCATCATAAATATATGCCAGTTGCTGAACACCTGAGTTTTGATTTCATGACCATGGAGTCATTGTAATAGTTTATTTTTTATTTATTTTATTTTTATTTATAAATTTCTTGGCTGCCCATCTTATCACAGGGTAACTCTTAATTGCAAGTGAAAGGATTCATAAGTCACTGTTCAGCACCAGCATAACTTTGAATAGTTGTTAAATGAATGTTCATAACTGTCAGCTGTCCAACTAGTGAACCCAAACAAGGAAACACTCTCCGGGGAATTTGAATTCCCAACAGTAAAATTGTATTGGGTACACCATATTGGTACTGAAGAAACAAAACCAGCTCTGGTTTTCCCATGCAAATACTTGCCTAGTTAAACAATAGCTTCCTCTTTTTACACTCCTTGGGTGATCACATTGTACAATTATGAGATATCCTCTTGTTTTGGCAACAGTCCATCTCTTTCTCAAGCACCTGCAGTGGTGACCTTGATAGTTTCCATGCTCTCAAGATTTCTGCATACATCCCTGGCATTCCACTTTCCCCTTCCCTCCTCCCAGTTTATTGGCAAGTTGAAAAGCATTAGGGTTTGAAAGACGCAAAGCGATTCAATCTTGACAATAAGTCAAGGACTACCTGTATTAGATAGCCGAAAGACTTATTCTTTTCTTGATAATTGTATCAATAGGTTTAGATGGCTAGCTTTTTATCAAGGTGTCAACTGAGGTGTCTGCAGGGAATAGTGACAAAAGCCAAAAATAGTGACAGTCAGATTGATGTGTTCAAAATTCCATTCATTTTTATCTGTGAACTAAAACACTGAAAGTTAGAGAAGACAGAATCCTATACCATAATATAGCTATAGCAGGGGTGGGCTTCACAAATTTTATCAATGGGGTTCTTTGTCTGGTTGCTGGGTGGGTGTGGCCATGGTTCACGTGTCCTAGTCGGCCTCCTGAACCATGGCAGGGAGGGCCATTTTTGCTCTCTCTGGGCTATGAAGGCTTTCCCCGAGCCTCCAGAAGGGCAAAAATGGCCTCATCAGGCTCTGTAAGTTCTCTGGAATCCAGAAACGGGTCCGTTTCCAGCCTTCCTGAACTTCCGGGAGGCCCATTTTTCACCCTCCCCGAGCCTCCGCACACTCCCTGCACTTACCTGCATCCAAAATGGGCTGTGTGGGGACTTCTGGGAGGGGTGGCGTAGGGTGGGTGGGCCAGCCAAGAGTGGGATTTGGGGGTTCTCTTCGGAGAGCCCCCGAATCCCTGTAAACCCCCAGCAGCCCATCCTTGAGCTATAGTGTATATGTATATAACATAGAAATAGATTTAGATAAGTCTAGAGAGCCTTTAAGTTCTTTCATCAAGTCACACATAAGCATCATCTACATATCATGTGGGCAACATTCAGTAACTGAAACTTTGCAATAACAATACCTCTTTTTAAAATAGCAACATTGAAAGCTCCAACAAGGAGGTATGTAAATTATCTTGGATGCAGGTCCCTGCCAGTTTTTAATCAAAGCATACAAAAGCAATTATTGAAATTAATGTAATTAACCATGTGATTTACTTCTTAAAAAGCTATTTTTGGATCTGTCCCATTCAGAATGATCAGCTTTGGAATTTTTACTCTTCGTTCTGCCTCCTACGAGTCCCACGTATAAGTCTGCAAACATATCCATTTAAAAGAAAACTCCAGAATATTGGCACGGGAACAAATCTGACTTTACTGAAATTGGCACAGATAAGCACAATGGAAGTCAATTGCCTCCTCCTATACCTATCCCATATAATAGGGCAAATTCTTACCTCTGTGTATTTACATATTTAATTTAGAGGAAATTTACTGGAATTTTAAAGAACATATATAATGCAAAAAGTAACAAGGTGCAGCAAGGTGTATCTGACAATGTGTGGTTTATATTGCCACATTTGTAAGAATAAAGTGAATGAAGTTACTGATTAGAGCAGTGATGGCTAACCTTTTTGTCTTTGTGTGCTGAAAAAGCATGTACGTGCGTGTGCATGTATGCCTGCACCCATAATGCAATGCATGCATGAACACACACACCCCATACACATGGCAGATACCCAACAATCAGCTGGCTGTCAGGGGGCACGTGTGCATGTCCAATACATCTCTTCCGGGCAACGTCTTGTGTGCTATCAGAAATGGCTCTGCGTGCCACTTCCAGAATGTATGCCATAAATTCGTCATCATGGGATTAGAGCATACCTCCTGTTGCAAGTTTATCAATATTATTATGGCTAGTATTAGTTCTGGTACTATTCTGCAAGTACAATGGATCACACAAGTCTTTGTCAATTATGCATTCTTTATGGCTTAAGAAGAGAAACTCAGTTCCAAGGGTCTGGATAGAAAGAGGATTGTGTATATATTTATTCATTTATAACATTTACCACAGGATAACTCTGTGAGAGTTACAGTTACATAAAACTTTAAAAAAGAGTTAAAAACAAACATTAAAAAAGAGTTAAAAACAAACATTAAAACCAAAAAACACATGGGGGAGGATGGGAATGGAGTGAGGGGGGGAGGTGGAATTTGTAATTACTCAATCACCCGCCTCCATTCTGCTAATCCCCCACTAGTTCCCCAAGCTAACTGGCACAGCCAGGTCTTTAAGTCCTTATGAAAATAGTGGAAGGTCAGGCTCTCCTTGGGAGCAAGATGATCCAGAGGGCAGGAGCAACATCAAAAATGTTACCAGCCAGAATACTCAGGCTGACAGGACCCACAGCATGCCTCCTCTGCTGGCGCAAGTGGTATGGGTCAATCCCAGTAGGATGAGATGGTCCCTCAAGTAATTTGTACCATGAAGGGCTTTAAAGGTGACCACCAACACATTGAATTGCACCTGGAAACAGACAACTCTCGCAGAGCAGTGCTGTCACAGGGGTTAATAACCACGGTGAGGCAGTGGTTAGAGTGCCGTATTGCAGGCTACTTCTGCTGACTGCCGGATGACCGCAATTTGGCAGTTTGAGTCTCACCAGGCTCAAGGTTGACTCAGCCTTCCATCCTTCCAAGGTGAGTAAAATGTGGACCCAGATTGTTGCAGCCAAGATGCTGACTCTGTAAACTGCTTAGAGAGAGCTGGAAAGCACTGTAAAGTGGTAAGTCTAACTGCTATTGCTATTCTTGGGTTCCCCAAATCTACCCACACCACCACACTAGAATATAGAAATCCTGTTCTATTATTTGCCTTGTAATAGAAATTACTAATATACTAATTATTAATGGAAAGTAGGTTTTGTTAAAGAAAACTGAATATATAACATATATTGTTATATATGATATAACACATGATGTTTGTGCTTTCAAGGATCTACACAACTCATTTTCTCTAAAATCTGAAGATGTTACCACCATGGGTGAAATTAGTAGGAAGTAAAAGTATGACCAGTGGAAGCTTCCATTATATAAATAAGAAAGGTTTACTTTTTTTCCAGTTTTTTATTTTTAAAAACAAACATACACATACAAAACATAAAAACATAAAACGATCTTCCATTTTATATACATACAGTGTGCCAGTTGGTTATGTATCTTTTGTGCTATTCTTTTGTAGTCATTTACTCGCAATTTATATCAGTCTTCACATTGTCAAACCAGCATATGCTTATATATTTATCAATTATTAATCATCCATGACTAAACTATTTATTCCATCATTTTATATGAGATGTTCCAAGTCTTGTCTTAAAGTTTATACTTTCAACCAGTGGTTATACATATCTATATATCAATCTATTAACTTTCTATCACAAAATTATCTAGTCTATTACATTACCATGCCTTTTTATCCAACCATTGATAAAACAAATCCCATATCATATAAAATTGCTTGTCTTCTTGTTCTCTAATTGCAAATGTCAGTTTACTCATTTCAACACTTGATAACTTTGTCCTGCATGGGTATTTTGTCATTTTTCCAGTTCTTCGCAAATACAATTCTAGCCGCTGTTAAAACATTTACAATCAAACATTTCAGTTCTTTATTGTATATATCCGGTATGACTCCTAATAAAAAGATCTCTGGTTTAAAGTCTATATGTTGTTTTATCATTTTTTCCAACCATGTGTGGATTTTAGTCCAATATTTCTTTGCGTCTGGACATGTCTACCACATATGGTAAAATGAACCAGGTATCTGATGACATTTCCAGCATTTATCCGATTATCCTTAAACATTCTCGCAAGTCTCGTCAGGGGTAGGTGCCACCTGTAAAACATCTTGTACAAATTTTCTTTATATGCAGTTGACATTGTCATTTTATAATTTTGAGACTACAATTTTTGCCATTTTTCTAAATCAATCCTATATCCAAAATTTTTCCCCCAAGCAATCATCCTTTCTTTAACTTGTTCCTCCTCCAATTTAAATTCTAATAGATGTCCATAAAGTTTTTTAATTACCTTTTCATCAGTACCCATGAAAATTTTATCTTAGTCAGTCAACTTATCATAAATACCTTCTGCCTTGGAGTCTTTATCAAACCTAGATTGTATTTGCATATATGAAAACCAATTCATTTTTACATCTTGTTCTTCTAACACTTGCATAGATTTAAGTTCACCCTTTTCATTCAATATCTCCCCATATCTAACTGTTTGTTCCTTTTTATATATTATTGGATAAGAAAAAGCTTCAACAGTTGATATCCATGTTGGAATTTTTAAATAATATTGTTTTTTTAATCTACTCCCAGTTCAAAAACAATCCCTCACGAATATAATGTCTTCTAAAATACCCCTGCGTTTTAGTTCCCTTATACCAGAGAAAGGCGTGCCACCCCAGTAGCAAGTCATGGCCTTCTAAAGACAATAATCTACTGTTCCTTAGTGTTATCCATTCCTTTACCCACATCAAACTTGTCGCCTGGTAATATAGCTCCCAACTGGGCAAGGCAAACCCTCCTCTTATTCTTGCATCTTGTAACAGTTTTAATTTTATTCTTGCTTTTTTACTCTGCCAAATATATTTCAACACAATTCTATTTAAATCTTTAAAAAACTCTTTCCCTAATCGAATAGGAATTGTCTGGAATAAATATAAAACTCTAGGCAATATATTCATCTTAATTGCAGATATTCTCCCAATTAATGATAGTTGCAGTTTTTCCCATTTCATCAAGTCTGTCGCAATCTGCTGTTTGAGTTTAATATAGTTATCTCCCTTCAGGTTACTACATCTTGGTGTAATATGAATCCCTAAATATTTAACCTTATTTGTGACCTGTATTTTTAAGGTTTCTTCCAACTCTTTCTTTTGTCTTGCTAGCATATTCTTTATTAATATCTTTGTTTTGTCTTTGTTTATTCTCAAACCTGCTACTTTTCCATATTCTTCTATTTTTTCTATTAATTTAGGTGCAGTTTCCAATGGCTTCTAATATAAATACCAGGTCATCTGCTAAAGCTTGCAATTTATACTCCTTTTTAATTTTCATTCCTTTCATTCCTTTTTCTTTTCTGATATTTCTGTTCAACACTTTCAATGTTAACACAAACAGCAGAGCCGACAATTGACAGCCTTGCCTTGTCCCTTTTCTTATATCGATGAATTCTGTTAAATCTCCATTCAACATCACCTTTGCAGTTTGTTCATGATATATTGTTTCAATGGCTTGGATAAATTTCTTACCAAAGCCCATTTGTATCAGTTGCAGTAAAATAAATCGCCAACTCACATTGTCAAAGGCTTTTTGAGCATCTAGAAACATCAAGGCCATTTGCTGCTCAGGGTGTGCTTCATAATATTCCAGAGTATCCAAAATGATTCTCACATTGTCTTTGATTTGTCTCTTTGGCAGAAATCCATTTTGATCAGTATGAATAAAATTATTTAAGCATCTTTTAAGTCTTTCTGCCAAAACTGAAGCAAAGATTTTATAGTCTGAGTTCAATAAAGATGTAGGTCTATAATTTTTAACTTGCTGCAGGTCTCTACCTTCCTTCAGTATAAGTGTAATGTATGCTTCTGACCATTTTTTTGGTATTCTTTTCTTTAACATAACTTCATTCATAACTTCTAAAAGATGAAAATTCAATATTTCCTGAAAAGTCTTGTAGAATTCCACTGGCAAACCATCTGGACCTGGGGCTTCCCAGCATTCTGGTTTTTTAAAGACTTCTGTCAATTCCATCATTGTTATACTTCCTTCTAACATTGTTTCAATGTTTTTGGGTATCTGAGGTAGGTTCGCATTCTGAAGATATTGCTTAACTTTTTCTTCTTGAATATTCTCTTGAAAGTATAATTTTCCATAATAGTCTTGCTTAAGTTTTTTCTTCTCCTCATTTCCATAACAAAGCTGTCCTTCTTTATTTATCAATTGACTAATTCTTCTTGCTTCTCTTTCCTTTCTCAGTTTATAAGCTAGCCATCTGCCTGGTTTATTTGCATCTTCAAAGTAATTCTGTTACACATTTTTAATGTTTTTGTGCTAATTTCTCTTTTTCCATTAGTCCTATTTTATGTTTAATTATATCCATTTTATTTTTAATGTCTTTTTTTGTGGGGACATCTGTAAATCTTTTTCCAGTCTTTTGTAGTCATCCTCTAATGTCTTAAATGTCTTTTTCTGTTTTATGTTTCTTCTCCTAGTATAATCTATTATCAAGCCTCTTGTGTAGGCCTTCATTGTGTTCCAGGGATTCTGTAAAGATGTATCCTCTTTTCTATTTTCTTTGAAGAAGAAAACAAGTTATTTCTCTAGTTTCTGTTTAAAGTCTTTTTCTTTCAGTATCATATTATTTAAATTTAAATTTTTCCAAATAACTGATACTGGATTATGATCTGCCCAGGTGCTTGTTTCTATTTCAATCTGTTGTACATTAATCAATAATTCTGCTGACATCCATATCATATCTATTCTAGACCAGGATGTGTGTCTGTTTGAATAAAAAGTATATTGCTTACTTTTCACATTTCTCTCTCTCCATGCATCTTTTAAATTAAATTCTTCTGTTATTCGAAGGAAGGATTTTGGTAGTATCTTTCAACTTTCTTTGGTGTTTTCTGTGTTTTATAGTCCAGCCTGTCATTAATTATTCCATTAAAATCTCCCATAACACAAATATTAACATAGTCCAATTATTTTTGTATATAATTTCCTATAGAATTCTTCCTGTTTATCATTCGGGGCATAAATTGCAATTAAAAGGGTTTTAATGCTGTTATCCATTATTTCCACCATCAAAATCCTTCCATCATCATCTATATAAATTAGTTCTGCCAAAATTGTTTATTTAATATATAATACCAACCTCTTTTTTTAGATTGTGCCAGCGACGGAAATAATTTCCCTAATTTTCCTTGTTTTAGTATATATTCATGTTGCTTTTTAATATGTACCTCTTGTAAACAGATTATATCAAATTTTAATTTATCTAATTTGTGAAATACTTTCCTTCTTTTAACAGCCAAATTAAGTCCATTTATGTTAATCGTAATCAGTTTTCTTTCACTCATGTTAAGCTTTATAAGAGGGTTTGATTGCTGTAGTAGATCTCAATTCTCGTTGTTCTCTCGGTTCGCCGCCTACTGCACCTTCTTCTTTTTCTTTTTCAATTACTGCTATTCACTCCTCTTGGAATTCAATTAGTGACTCTTCCTTTCTTTCTTCTTCCTCCTTTTCTCTAAAGTATTCTAAGTAGAATAACTCAGCTTTTCTACATTTTTATTTATTTATTTTTTATTGGTTTTTAAAACAAACATAAACAAAACATAAAAACATCAAATCATCTTCCATATATGTACATAGAGTGTGCTGGTTGGTTTACAAATTGTTTTGTGCTTCCATTTCATAGTCTTCAATTATAATTACATTGTATATAATCTCGTATTTTCAATCAATATATTAAATATATTGATATCATTATTAATCAATCATTTGGCTATACTTTTATTCATTCATGTTTTCCAAAATGATCATATTTTACTTAATTTGTTTTATGACAATTCATATTATCATCCCAGATTTATCCTAGAATCATTTTGTAGATATAATAAGAAAAGAATACATCTTTATATGTTTATTATTTTCTAAAAGTCTACATATTTCATTACTATATTTTATTCTAACCATTGATAGAATAGATCCCAAATTTTATAAAATTGTTTACCATCTTGTTCTCTAATTTCAAATGTCAATCTACTCATTTCAGCACATTCCAATATTTTCTTAATGATTTCCTCCTGTGATAGTATTTTCTCATTTTTTCAGTTTTTAGCAAATACAATCCTAGCCGCTGTTAATACATTTACAATCAGGTATTTCAAGTCTTTACTATATATTTCAGGTAAAATTCCCAATAAAAATATTTCTGGTTTCAAATCTATATGCTTTTTTGTCATTTTTTCCAACCACGTGTGGATTTTAGTCCAGCGTTTTTTAGCATCCGCACAAGTCCACCACATATGGTAATATGAGCCAGGTATCTGATGACATTTCCAACATTTTTCAGATTTATTCTTGAACATTCTTGCTATTCTTGTCGGGGGAAAGTGCCACCTGTAAAACATCTTATACAAATTTTCTTTATATGCTGTTGACATTGTCATTTTATAATTTTGAGACCACAGTTATTGCCATTTCTCTAGATCAATCTCATATCCAAAATTCTTCCCCCAAGCAATCATAGTTTCTTTAACTTGTTCTTCTAGTTTAATTTCTAATAAATATCCATACAATTTTTTAATCACCTTTTCATCAGTACCTGTCAAAATCTTATCTAAGTCAGTCACGTTATCATAGAAACCTTCTGTTTTGGAATCTTTATCATACCTTGAATGTATTTGTGCATAGGAAAACCAATTCATCTTTATACCTTGTTCCTCTAATTTTTGCATAGATTTAAGTTCACCCTTTTCATTCAATATTTCACCATATCTGTTTGTTCCTTTTTGTATATTATAGGATAAGAAAATGCTTCAATAGTCGATAACCAGACTGGAATTTTCAAATAACATTGTCTTTTAATCTTCTCCCAGTTTAACCACAGAGAGTCCCGTATATAATGTCTTCTAAAGTACCTCTGTGTTTTAGTTCCTTTATACCATAAAAAAGCATACCACCCCAACAACAGGTCATGTCCTTCTAATATCAACAATCTAGTATTTCTTAATGTTATCCATTCCTTAACCCACATCAAATTTGTAGCTTGGTAATACAACTCCCAATTAGGCAAACCAAATCCTCCTCTTATTCTAGCATCTTGTAAAAGTTTTAACTTTATTCTCGCTTTCTTACCTTGCCATATATATTTCAACACAATTTTATTTAAATCTTCAAAGTAGTCTTTTCCAAGCCTAATTGGAATTGTTTGAAACAAATATAAAATTCTGGGTAATATATTCATCTTGATTGTTGATATTCTCCCTGTTAATGACAATTGTAAATTTTCCCATTTCGCCAAATCTAGTGCTATCTGCTGTTTAAGTTTAATATAATTATTCTCTTTTAGTGTACTGCATCTTACTGTCAAGTATATCCCCAAGTACTTGATCTTATTTGTGACCTGAATTTTCAATAGGTCTGCCAATTCTTCCTTTTGTCTTGATAGCATATTCCTTGTCAAGATCTTTGTCTTATCTTTATTTATTTTCAAACCAGCCACCTTTCCACATGTTTCTATCTTTTTTATCAATTTTGATGCTGTTTCTAGTGGTCTTCTAAGATAAAAACCAGATCATCTGCAAATGCTTGCAACTTAAATTCTTCCTTTGTAATTTTCATTCCTTTTATATTCTTTTCATCTCTAATATTTCTGTTTAGCACTTCCAAAATTAACACAAACACAGAGGTGATAGTGGGCACCCTTGTCTTGTTCCTTTTCTTATATCGATAGATTCTGTCAGTACTCCCTCTATCCTTAGCCGTCTGCTTATGATATATAGCTTCTATTGCTTGAATAAATTTTCTAGCAAAGCCCATCTGTTCCAGCAGTAATAACATGAATCGCCAATTCATATTATCAAATGTCTTCTGTGCATCTAGAAATATCAAAGCCATTTGTTTTTTGGGATGTGCGTCGTAGTATTCCAAAGTGTCCAAGATTATTCTCATATTGTCTTTGATTTGTCTCTTTGGCAGAAATCCATTTTGGTCAGGATGTATAAAAATATTTAAATATTTTTTAAGTGTTTCTGCCAATATTGAAGAAAAGATTTTATAATCTGTACTTAGTAGGGAGATAGGTCTATAGTTCTTGATTTGTAATGGATCAGCCTCCTCTTTTGGAACAAGTGTGATATAAGCCTCTGACCATGATTTGGGTATCCTTTTCTTTAACATAACTTCATTCATAACTTTTAGCAGTGGAAAATTCAATGATTCTTGTAATGTTTTGTAAAATTCTGCCAGAAGTCCATCTGGGCCTGGTGCCTTTCCATTATTTTGTTTCTTAAGTGTTTTAGTTAACTCCATCATCTTTATATTGCTTCCTAACATTGTTTTAATCTCTTTAGATATCTGGGGTAAATTAGCATTCTGTACTGTTTAACTCTTTCCTCATCAATATTCTCTTGTGTGTATAGTTTCCCATAATAATCTCGAAAAATTTCCTTCTTCTCTTTACTACCATAGCAAACTTGGCCTTGGTCATCTATTAATTGCGATATTTTCCTTGATTCTTTCTCCTTTCTCAATTTATATACTAACCATCTACCTGGTTTATTTGCATCTTCAAAATAGTTCTGTTTGGCACCTCTAATTTTTTGTGCTAATTCTTCTTTTTTCTATTAGACCCATTTTATGTTTGGTTATATCCATTTTTAACTTAATGTCCTTTCTCTGTGGCATTTTCTGTAGCTCTTTTTGGAGTCCTTTATACTCATCTTCTAATGCCTTAGAGGCTAATCTTTTCATGGTATTTCTTTTCCTTGTATAGTCGATTATCAAGCCTCTTGCATATTTCTTCATTGTTTTCCATACATTCTGGATTGATGTATCTTCTTTTTTGTTTTCTCCAAAGAAAAAGGCCAATTCTTTCTCCATCCACTTTGTGAACTCTTTTCCCTTTAAAATAGTATTATTTAACGTCCATCTAGATCTTCTTCTTTGTCCTTTCCATTTAATT
Source organism: Pseudonaja textilis (assembly GCF_049901715.1). Taxonomy (NCBI): domain Eukaryota; kingdom Metazoa; phylum Chordata; class Lepidosauria; order Squamata; family Elapidae; genus Pseudonaja; species Pseudonaja textilis. The sequence goes on along the minus strand of NC_142008.1, from coordinate 23,434,691 downwards.
GTCATTGGATTATGATCTGCCCAAGTACTTGTTTCAATAACTCAGCTTTTCGAACTGTGTCAATTCTGTATCTTTGTTCCTGCCAAGTGAACAAAAGGCCTTCTGGCATCAGCCATCTGTAGTTTACTTCTCTTTTAAGTAGCTCTTTAGTCAAGAATAAATATTCTCTTCTCATCTCTCTTACTCTTCTTGGTATCTGTTTCAGCACCACAATTTCTTTATTTTTATATTTTAGTGTTTTCTCTCTTGCCACCTGGAGTATCTGTGTCTTAATAATCTTTTTAGTAAATCTAATGTGAACTTCTCTTGGTAATCTATTCCTCATTGCATGAAACATTTTGTGTAGACACAAAACACTTCGTCCATCTCATCCATCATCTTTTCTTTAGTTATTTCCAGTGCTTCTGCCAATATTTCTGCCATTATTTCAGCAAGGTTTTCACCTTTCCCTTCTTCTATATTTTGAAATCTTAAATAAAATTCTGATTTGTCTATTTCCCATTCTAATGGTTCACACCTACCCTTCTCGACATCACTCAAATGAATATCAATATCTCCAATTTTCTTATCTCTTTGTATATCTTCTTCAACTTTTTTGAATCTGTCTTCATATTTCATCATCATCTGTTGAATATTTCCACCTTTTCATCTGCCTTTCCAATTTTTTGCTTGATTTTCTGAATTCCTTGCATAATCATCTGTAATGTCACTTCCTTCTCTTTCTCTTTCTCTTTTTCCTGTTGTAATATTGTCTGTATAGATCATTGTCCTCCAGATGGTGAGGGGGTTGGTATCGAAGAAGCTGGGGCTGTTGTCTTTCTACTCATCTTGTAATACTTATCTGTAAAGAAAGAGAGAGAAAAAAGAAAAAAGAGAAAAAAATAATGAAGGCAAACAATTGCCACTCAAAAGGAACAAAGGAAAAAGAAAATTTTCAGGCACTTGTATACCTTAATCTAATTAGTTGCAATGGTAGATGTAAAAAGTAAGAAATCAAAGATAAAAAGGGGAAAAAGAAAAAAAATCTACATGTTCTTCTTAATAAACAAAAAGAAAACCAAAATAAATGATTTACATTCTAGTTCCTGGTTTCAAAAATCAAAATCCAATTTAAGAGAAAAAAAAGACCCCAACTTTGGGGGATGGGGGGTAGAAATGGAGGCAAAAGGTAAAAAGCAATTCTAATATAAAACAAGCTTCTGCCGCCAAATATCCAAGGCTCTTTGATAAATCAGCTCAGAATTTTTCAAGGTCACTTCAATCTTCTTTCTTTCAACTTCAGCTCCAGACTCCAGCTATCTTTTCACAAATGAGCACCTGTGTAAACAAACTACCATGCTCATCTATCTTTTCCAAAACAAAGCTCGGAGTCCTTGACTGTAACATAAGTTAGTAAGAAAAAAAAGAAAGAATGTATCCAAGCCTCTGGGCCGCACTTCACTTTCACTTCACCCTCCTCAATCTACAACCAGGAAGTAAAAAAAAAAGTAAAAACTTTCCCCCCACTTTTTTTTAAAAAGGAGAAAAAGTCAAGCAGAAGAATCTTAATCAAAAAGGGATTTTCAAAAGGGTTGTTAAAAAAAAGGAAGAGAGAAATACAAACAAAAATAAAAGGATTAAAAAGTACCAGTCCAGATTAAAGTTAAACAGCTTTGCCAAATTCAAAGTTGCAATAAAAAGGGAAAAAAGAAAAAAACTTTCACTTTGATAATTAATCACGCCGCTTAAGTTCTTTTCTCTTCACTTTTAGTCCACCTTTTTTTAGGGTGTTCTCTCCAAGAAATAATAAGTAAAAGTTCATCTCACCAGACTGACACACTTTCTTTCCGATCTCTTCCGTTCCGAAGCTGTCTCAGCTTCAGCAGCTTGGAAGGCTGCCTCTCTGCCACTGGCAAAAAGGGCTTTTCCTGGATCAACCAGGGACTTTGCGGTGTCCCTGGGATCAGCAGGATGTGCCCTTATCAATCGCTGTCTCTACGGGACGGTTTAGGTCCGTCAGGACCATCCAGCGGCTGAGATATTGACAGCGATCTTGGAGGATCAAGATTGCCCGTCATACCGCCACAACGCCATCTCCGTCCTTCCCCCAAAAAAAAAAAATTAAAAAAGAAAGGTTTACTTGAGCAATCCTGTTACGGTACAGACCAATGCTAATTAAACCCATTGGAATCTGTAGGTCAAAATAAGTGTGATACAGGAATGTATCACTAATGCCAAACATTAGCAGAAGATATAATGTGTCAATATTTGCTGATTTTTTAAAAAAACTTTCAGACCATAGCCTATGATCTTGCCCATCTAAACAACAAACAGGCAGTTTTTATCTCTGACAAGGAACATCTAATTTAAGGTACCCAATTCTACCTCCTGTAGAAATTTAGTAGATCTGAAAAAAGAGGGGGGAAAGGTAGATTAGTGTGCTTAGCCAGAACAATGCAGGAATTTTTCTGACCTAGTAACACTTCCCCAAGAGGCCTCCTGTCTAAGCGAGGTCAGTATCTGCATTGAAAAATGTGTTCCATTTGTTTCAATGGAAGGGCTGTGTTAATCTTTTTTTATATAAAAAAAGAACTGGGGTGGGTGGGTGGAGAATCATGTAGAACTGTTGTTGTTCCCATCTTTCTCTCCTAATGGCATGGGTCAAGGAGGACTTTGTTTCTTTCTTTTTAAATTTTTTTAAAAATAAACTTTATTTACAAGAATTAAAAACATATAAATTTGAAAATACAAAACCAATAATATATACATAGTACATTCCTCTTTACATTTGATATCGAATTTGATATGTCCTGATAATCATTACTAATACTTCTCACATTTCCATTAACTATCAAATCTTAATCACTATATAACATGCAATACTTACTAATCTTCTCATTTGATTATAACTATTTATTAATTCATAATAAATAATAATATATTCATACTTTTTAAATAATAAATAATAAAATATAGTGAATATAAAATGCTAGTAATAATAATGTAGAAGAAAAGAATACTTAACACCTTTGTTATTCTTGTACATTTCATAAAGACAGTTGCATATAATTTGTTTCTAGGGTTCATTTACGTGTTTTCCCTTTACGGTCTACCCAGTTGTCCCATTTGTCCCATACCCTGTAATAATCTGTGTCCTTCTTCCCTTGATTTTGAGTGTGAGCCTCTCCAGTTGGGCACACTCACATGTTTTTTGAAAAGTAGTATATATCAGTGGTGCATTTGGATTCTTCCAATATTGTGCTAATGAAATCCATGCTGCTGTCAATAAGTGGATGGTCAGATATCTTACTTTAGGGGTATAATCTCCTTTAATCATTCCCAACAAGAACAGTTCAGGTTTCCACTCCAGCCCACACTCTATAATTTCTTCTATCCACTCTTTTATTTTTAACCAATATTTCTTTGTCTCAGGACAGTTCCACCATAGATGGAAATAAGTGCCAAATTTCCCTTTGCATTTCCAACAGCATGGGTTTGCTGTCGGAAATATTTTGGCCAGTCTAGAGGGTGCCAGATGCCATCTATGCCATCATTTTGTACAAATTCTCCTTATGTGCCACTGATTTAGTTAATACAAGATTTTTTTGCCAGATTTCTTCCCAGTCATCCAGATCTATACTATGACCAAAAATTTTTTTAATGTCAGCCCAAATTTTAATTAGTGACTTTCGTAATACATGTCTAGTGAAGTAAAGATTGTTTTGGCCATTCGAGTTCCACAAAAATGTGTGCCACCCTAATTGTCAGTCGTGGCCCTCCAATTTTAGAATTTTATTATTCCTCAAATTGATCCAATCTTTTATCCACACTAATGCCACCACTTTATAATATATCTCCCAGGCAGGGAGTCTAAATCCACCTCTGCTTTTGTTATCTTGTAAATATATTTTTTTATTCTCATTTTTTTGTTTGCCCAAATAAATTTCATTACAATTTTATCTAATTCTTTAAAGAATTTTTTATCCAATAATATCGGAATTGTTTGAAATAGATATAGTATTATAGGTAAAACATTCATTTTGATTGTTGCTATTCTGACTAATAGTGAAATTTGCATCTTATTCCAATTTTCCAAGTCCTTTTCAATCTTTTTCAGTAATTGGGGGTAGTTGTCCTCCTGCAGATTTAATGTTCTAGCTCTTAACCAGATGCCTAAGTATTTGATCTTATTTACAATTTGTAATCCCATCTTTTCTTCCAATTTTTTTTGTTTGCTATTTAGTAAATTTTTAACTAGCATTTTAGTTTTTTCCTTATTAATTTTTAATCCCACTAGTTTACCGAATTTATCTATTTCATTTAGTGAAGCTGGTCCTGAGTCTATTGGATCTTCTATAACAAAAACCATATCATCTGCAAAGTCCTGTAATTTATACTCTTGACTTTTAATTTTGGTTCCTTTGATTTCTTTAATTGATCTAATTCTATCCAACAAGGTTTCTAGAATTGTTATGAAAAGCAGAGGTGAAAGAGGGCATCTCTGTCTGACACCCTTCCTTATCTTTAATGGTTTAGTAATTTCTCCATTTAATAATATGTTAGCCTTTTGCGTTTCATAAATTGCATTTAAGATTTTTACAAAATTACCTCCAAAGTCCATCAAGTTAATCTGCTTCTTCATAAAGTCCCAATTTAGGTTATGCAATTAGAGGTCAGCAATGAGGTATTACTGGAAGCAAAAATTCCAGAATCATGGAAGGAAGCTTACATAACATTGATTCCAAAAGAGGGTGCAGATGCCAACCAAATAAAGAATTATAGACCAATATCTCTTTTAAATTCAAATTATAATTTTTTTATGGTGATAATGGAGGAAAGATTAAAGGAAGTATTTAGCAACAAAATTCATTCGGATCAAAATGGCTTTCTTCCCACGAGGCAGATTAAATATAACACAAGAATAATAATAGACATATTAGAATATTATGAAAAACATCCAGGAAACCAGGTGGCCTTGGTGTTCCTGGACACGCAAAAGGACTTTGTTTCTTGGGACCACCATAATTACAACTTCTCACCAATCTAGATGGCTAGATAGGACTGGATGTATTAACTCTTTAGATCAGAGGTCTCCAAACTTGGTAACTTTAAGACTTGTGGATTTCCATTCCCAGAATTCCTCAGCCAGCTATGCAAGTCTTAAAGTTGCCAAGTTTGAGGACCCATCTTAGATGAATCATCTTAATGGAGTATTTGGCAAGACACACAGCAAATAATACTGTACTTGACCTTGCATTTCCTTTTAGAACTTGTTAATTATCACCTTTTCCAGGTTAGATACATGCTGTACTCCTCTATTTAAACTAATTGTTACAATTAGTAGCCTGTTTTTTTGTTTTTTTTTTAAAGTTGAAATTGATGAGTGGCCGGTTCGCAATTCCAAGACCAAAGTCTTGTATACAGGTCTCAGAATTCCTCTAAAGAATCTGTAATCTTTCATATGACATAATAGGAACATTATTACATATATGCAGAATAAATTTGAGGAATATATTTATAATAAATAAGTAAATGAATGAATACAATTATGTTTACCCCAAAATTGGTTATGTTATGACCCTATCTATTTTTGGAAATGCAGCCTTCAATTTGCCCCTGAAAAGACTGTGGTTGTTCTCCTGAAAATAATTATATTTCTTTTTCAGTCTCACATTCCTCTTTTATAACTTCAATTAGTTTAGACTTTTAAATGAAGTATTAACTTCCTGTTTTTTTTTACTGTTTCTTTATGTAATAATTGTATTTGTTAGTTTGCTTGCTTACTTACTTATATAAAAACTAAACACCAAAAAATCATCCTTAGTCAGTCCTACGCATATGTGAAATATGGAGTATTTGATGCTCTCTGAACTTGTTTGTTTGCTTACAGACATTTCATGACTGAGTAGGTAACATTATCAATACACTGATGATGCTACCTTATCATGAAATGTCTACAGGCAAACACCTAAGCTCAGAGCCCATTTCACAGTTCAACCTTGAGCTTATATATATTCTCATCTGGTGTAACAAATAAACAGGGCACACAAGCATATTTAACAAAACAGTTTCTGCAAATTGTGCCAGATGCTTTAGGAAGACAGGATTTGTTCTGTGAAATAGTTCTCAAGAAGACTTTGAACAACTTCAAAATATTCTGGACACGTATTAAAATCACTAAACATCTTCCAGATGCTGAATGCATGGCCATTGGCTGTTCTTCATCTGGAAAGAGGATTCCCTGGTTTGAAATACTCTCTCTGCTTTATTATCACTTTAAGTTTTACAAATGAATAATTAAAATGATTGCAATTTGCAAAGTAAATTATGCCATTAACGACTCAAGAATTAATAAGCAGAGAACAAAGAGAATAAAATATTGCAAGGATGACAAGGGAAAAAAATAAATCTCCTGGCAATTCACCACTCTTAGGATTTTAATTTTGAGTTCTCCACTCCCAGCTATCCATTCTTATTGCACATCCATCAAACTCCTGATGAATATAAAGGACCACAGTATATCATGCCATAACATTGCAAGTTTAGAAAAATGAGAATCTAGCAGGTTTTAAGGAGACAGAAGAGAAATGTAGAAGATACTGGAGATGTGTTTGTTTCTCCAATTTTCCATCATCTCTGGCATTCAGATCTCAATTTCAAAGTTTCTCAAAACCCTTTTTTCATGACCAACAGCTCCCTATGACAGACTTTAACAACTGACAAAGCTTTTAATAAAAAATTCTACATGATTTATACCACATCTTATTCCTACATTTTGGGATGCCTGTTTAATTTCAGCTCTTCATAAAAAGCATTTGTCTCCAGCCAAAGTTCCACCCCGACACACACACACACAGAGAACACACACTTCATGTTCATTATTTGCTTCTTAGTTTAAATAAGAAGGGGAAAAAAGAATAGGCCTTTTCACCATGAGCAAGCAGTTTATGCCATTTGAATAAATATTCCTAGGCTAACATCCTCAGACACTGCATAACGGCTAGTCACTATTTTGTGTTCTTCCTAGCAGTGATGTAGGGAAACTGAGATCTGGGCTAGCAAGGATGAAGTCTGATTGGAAGAAAGGTTTAGAATGTGTGATATTTTTAAGAAGAACGACTGGACAACATGATAGTGTTGGATGACAAAAAATATCATGAAGTGATGCTCAAAAGACATGAATAGATGATGTTCTATGTTTTTATTAGCCTTTCTTCTTTGATTTTATTGATTCCTTATGTGTGTTATGGATGCACTTCTGATGTAAAATGCTTAATAAACAGATGTGGGCATGAATAAGTTCATTTCCACAATCCAATATAAAATCACTCCACTGGGAATACATTTTTTTTTCCTAGTACAGGGAGAGTATCTTCCGTGGCAGCATCCGTTGTAGCATGTGAGTTAGGAACATGCTAGATGTAATGTCTTCTGAAAGCATTCAGAAGGGAAACAGTGGTTGCTATTTTCATTCCAGAATTCCTTAGAACAATACCATGTTCCTAGACAGTATGAGAAAACAAAATGGCAGCTTCCAACAGTTAACCACTCAGTTGCCACGGCTGCATAGATGAAAAGAATGGGAAGTCAAACAAAAAAAATAGAAAAACAAATATAACAACAATAAAGATAAACAGAAAAATGAGAGAACAATGTTCTGAACAACTTTTAATAAGAAAATTATGAGAAAATAATACACATATACTCCAATTATGTGTTGCCTAATTGTAGTCTTTTCAGAAAGACCTCAACTTATGTCCATAAGTGATCCCAAAATTTTTGCTGCTCAGTGAAATATTTGTTAAATGTTCCAAAGGTGCTTTTTCAAGAGGCAACTGGACTTTCTGGGTTTTTTATAAAGACATTTCACTTCTCATCCAAGAAGCTTCTCCAGCTATGACTGGGTGATGGAGAATGGAAGGATTTATATTCCTTGCAGACAGCTGGTCATTTGCATTCTTTTAGCAAGTCATTGAGGCCACTTGGAGGTTTGTCTGTGTCCTCAGGATCTTTTGAGTTGTGCAAAAGGGTGTAGAGCCTTTTTGGAACTGTTGAAAGAACACTTAAAAATTATTTTCTTGAATTATTTAATGTCTTATCCATAAAACTATAATTAGATTATTGTGATAAATATAAATGTTATCTAAAAAATCAGGTAATTTCTCCAAATGTCACAGAAAATTTGCTCTATTTGGTCAGTCTTGATAAACCTCCATAAATTATTGCCCAAACATCACTTTCAAGATGATGTTGCAGAAAAAAAAAATACATAACTGGAAACTAATCTTATTAACTATGCAGAATGTTATTGAATTTCAATAAAGGTGAAACTATTTCCATCCTGATCCTTCCCATTAGTTTTGGAGTATAATTCCCAATAGTCAAAGGATCAATCTAGCTTTTGGTCTGGAAAATTGTGCATATCTGATTTAATCAGATGTGGAAAGCATCACATTTGCAGAACAAAGAAGAAAAAGGCAGAAAAGCACAAGAAGATCCCCGCAAAAAGCAGAAAACTGGAATGTTTGCATTTCTATTTCTATATGAAGAAAAGAAACATATGGAATATATAGGATGCTGGATCTGTTGTGTAATTCACTACTAGTGTATATGGTATAGTTACAGTATTTCTCCCCTAACACTGCCTGTAACAGAAGGATCAATACTGACAAAAACCATGACAGCAAAAATACAACCCTCACCTCAAGTCACCTCTTCCTTAAGCCCAAGATACCACTTTTCTAGAAGCAAGACCCAATAAAGGTCAAATATGGCTATGTGTAGTGATGCACTGAAACTAGCCTTCCTATTTCTACCACTTTTATTGCAAAATTCTATGGCTATGCAGCTCTTTAATGAAGCAATCCACCTATGGAACCTTTCAGCTTTAATTGCTGCTTTTAAATGAACATGTGAAGTGACAACAATTCTCCCAACTTTTTGTCCAGGCAAACTGGCCAAACAGCAAAGTTTCATATTATTAATAAAAGCTGTATTAATTGACCAGCTTCAATAAGGCATACTCAAGTTTACCTATTCTGGCTGGTTGACATGTTTGATGCCAATTGTCCATTAAGTTCATTAAGAAGGAGCAAGTCATTTTCAGGAAATGAAGCACTTTGTCAAGGTGGATCACAGACAATCTACAGCTTTAGGCAGTAAAGTGTTAATAAGCCTGGGAGCAAATATCACCATCCAAAATTAGAGGAGTGTTTTCTGCACTTTCAGGTAGTTCTCTTGGAATGTCAAAGCATCTAGTTTTCACATGGTGTTTCAGGATTGTTTCACAAGAAAAGACATATCCTTTACTCCTCAAAAAACAGAAATCAAGGACCCTTAGAAACTGAGTGGTAGGTGCAATGATGATAGTTGACGGACACCTTTTTGGTTAAAAAAAGATGCATTTAAAGTGGATTTGAAAGTTTAAAGAAATAATTGCAATGCAACAATGTGGAAAAATTCAATAAAATTCACTCCGTGTTATATCTTAAGAAAAAAATGATATAAAATGTTTTACAGATAGTCCATCATTGCAAAAATAGGTAAATCATATAATGTGTAATTCTGGGAAAGGTTGTGATACAGAGGGAATATTTTGTCATATTTTATCAAGTAAAAAAGCCCTCAAAAGAACTGGAAAAAAATACAAAGCATTATTTTTTAAAAATTAAAAACAATCTTGAATTAAACCTTCACTTTGTGCTCCTGGTAATTGCTCCAGAATAAATAAATAAATAAACAAACACCACAATTTATTAAGGTGTATGGCCATGAACATAAATTTAACTCAACATTGCAAAAAAGATCTTTACTAGGATTATCAGACTGTAAAACCAAACAGGATGGCAAACCTAACCATGCAGATAGTTGACTGCAGTTAGGTAAAATGTAATATATATACAATACAAGGCAAACTCAGACACACTAAGCATAGTCTTTAAGGGGAAAATTATATATATATATATATATATATATATATATATATGTATGTATGTATGTATGTATGTATGTATGTATGTATCAATCATTCGGCTTTGCTCGGGTATTTTCCCACGTCATAGTAGTTGTGCTTTTTTAAAGTTGTAGTGACGTTTCAGCAGAATCTCATCTGCCATCAACAGGCATATATATATATGTATTGATTAGAAACAATTTCAATATGAATAAATAGATGCAATCATCAGTTGGTTAAAATGGGAGGGAATTTATATAAAAATGTTATTTTTCCTGATTTTGCTGTCTTTTTGGATTTTGTTCTTTTTGTTTTGTTCTGTTCTGCAAACCTACCTTTTTTCCTTTACCTGATTACATGCATTCACCCTTTGAACAATAAAAAATAGTGATGATATCAATATTACTATCTTGTTCAGATTTCTTAATAGAGATTTCTATTTATTTCTTGAGAGGATAATAACATACCTAGTTTTATGAATGATTGAAATGATGAATTTTAAATTTTATAATAACTGTAAAGTTGTTATTTATTTATTGATATTTTATTCTTTATCCATTTTGTTCCTTTCTATCTTCCTTTTATTTTATTTAGCTATTTATTCTGTTCCTCTTAATAATTTTTGTTGTAACAAATGCAAAATGTAACAACAATAATTATACATTAATACAAGGTATGCAAGGTATTAGATTGGAAAGACTATATTTTTTTAATGGAGCAGTTAAAAAAAAGGATGGTGGGCAACTTTTATTCTAGCCTGGGATCTTATTTCCTCTTTCTATCTGCCTGGAGATATCAAGATGTTCACATTTAAAATATGTTTGTGGAAATAGGTCTCCCTATAGAGGAAGAGTGGTTTGGATCAAGATTCTCTAGGACCATCAGAAATTATTAAATTAGAAGCATGGGCTTTAAAAGCTCCTTTCCATTTCTTTCAACCTGTTTGGCTAGGATACTTAAAAAAAAAAAAGATGATTCACTTCACCCACCCCCAAATTAATGGCATTCACATATGGATACAAATGATACAAAGATCCTGAAAGCTCTTTACTGCTATTATGTGAAAAGGTCTTCGTGCTGAATAAATGGAAAGCTTTTTTGAAAATGAAGAGGAAGAAATAAAACCGATACACTCATAAGCTTAGAAAAAGAGATGAGAGTTATATAACAACAAAAAGAAAACTTTAATAGACTGAAGTGACTAGCTGACCTTGATTCTAAATTGATCGAAAAAGGCTAAAAAAGATCTGGCCACTTTTTGAATCTGAGATTTCCAGGAAATATCTGAGTTGTAAATTATATTTCAAAATAATCTTGAAAGAAATATTGGCAAATCATTTCCAGTCATCAAGAAAATGATACCGATATTGTTTCTCAGAATCATCGATAGTTGAGTCAGATCTGTTGGAGACAAAAAAAAGGCAGGAAAAGAACCCACGACTAGCATATAATTATAAATATGCCATAAAAAAAATCAAAATGTGGTGACATTTTTTTAAGAGGAAACTGAATTAGGACAACAATAGTGCTAGGTTACAAAACACAAAGATAAAAAATGAGGAACTTTGTATCACATTATTGTGATATAATTGGATCAATATGTAAATCATGTTGTTTGCTTTTTATATATAATTTTATTAAGGATTTTAATAGCAATAGCAATAGCACTTAGACTTATATATTGCTTTATAGTGCTTTACAGCCCTCTCAAAGCGGTTTACAGAATCAGCGTAATGCCGCCAACAATCTGCATCCTCATTTTTCCCACCTCGGAAAGAGGGAAGGCTAAGTCAACCTTGAGCCTGGTGGGATTTGATCTGCCAAATTGCAGTAGGAGTAGCTTACAATACTGCACTCTAACCACTGCGCCACCGAGGCTCCTTTTATTTTATTTTATTTTATTTATTCATTTTACAATAGTAAAATCTAATACAAACGAAGTATACAAAGAGTGAAAAAGAAAAAGGAGAAGAAAAAATCAGAAATATAAAGAAAAAAGAAAAGAAAACATGTAAGGATATGATAAGAAAATAAGAATAGTGAAGACAATGAAAAGAATTATATAAAGAAATGACTACTAAACTTCATCCCAAGTGCAAACAATTTTTGTAACTGTTTACCTTCTCTTAGTTTATCACCATGACATCTTTATCATGTATCTCATGCATTATCTATAGACACATCTATAACATATCTTCTTTTGAGTCTCAGTTACAGTAAAAAGTCATTACAAAACGAAGTTTGCAAAACTTAGTATGTTCTTTAAAAGATGCTGACCATGTTGTGAACAAAATGGCTATTATGATTATCTCTCAATACTCAAGCCTTGCCAGGGACAATTGTCATCTGGCCTCCTCGCAGAAAAGCAAGAAAAGATGGGGAATAACAATATTTAGCATTTAAAATATAAAATATTCCACAAAACATAAAAGGACATTTGCACTGTTCCTGATGTTCTTGAAATGCCTAGCATCCTTAGGAAACAAGATCATAGAAGAGGGATTCTGAAAATAAGAACATAGGGAAATATAAAGTTGATTTATCTTGGTCCCTGACAGCATGTTAAACCAAGAAATTATCGTAAAGTTTGACTGATTTCTTTGAATACTGATAATTAGCATGACGAAATTTGAAAGATAAAAGCCTTTTAAAAGGGAAATCACTCCATAGATGTCCAGAACTGATATGCAGGATAAAACATTTCCTAATAAATGAAGTATTTTATCAAAAGCTAAGAGAAAAGATTATAGATATCAAAGAAGGTGAAAGGACTTGTAGACATAAGATCAGAAGGTAATTGTAAAAGGGGCTGCAAAAAGTCTAATATGTATGAAAGAATCAAAATTATATCTGAAGTACTTCTCCCATAAATTGGGATTCCTGCTGTCATCACATAAACTACAGTTACTTTCTATCTATCAGACTAACCTACCTCAGAGAACTGTTTTAAAGATTAAACAGAAGGAAGGAAAGCAACATTGCACTATTTTGGGGTCCGCTTAGGAAAGTATTTTAAAATGTTCATCTCCTTTCCTTATACCAAGTTGTCAAAGTAGAAAAAATAGCTCTTTAACTGTGGGTTAGGGTTAGGATGGGAACAATAGTTATTTTGTTGTTTAAAAGATTTTTAAAATCAAGATGATCACATTCATAGTAGACTACAATCTACTAATCAGATTTCTCAAGAGTTGTCCTAAATGGCAGACACATAGAAAGATATACATGTATATCCATTATTAGAGGCTGAGGAATGAATTGATTCCTTAAAGTGAAATGAAATACACAAACTTCAGAGACAAAATTAACAAAGCTTGATCAAATAAATTGTTTAGGTTTTTAAAATCGTCTTATATATGCAAATCAGTTAATCAGTACAAGTACAGTATATTTGCCTTTAAAATCCAATCCTCATTTTATGAATGGCTGTCAGTTCAGTCCCAATTATCAGTATTTCATTCATTACATTTGCATTACATTTTTGCATTACATTTTATTATCATGTACTTATTTACAATCTTCTTTCACAGATTGTTAAAAGTTATTTAAAAGTTTTATAACATGGTTACTATGATACAAATCTACTTAAAATTGGTGACACTAATTTTTAACTATACAGTATAATTACATTTAGAAATTGCCACATTTTATTTAAATTTCATTAAAGACAAACAAAGCTATACATTTTCTATCAAAATTGCTGCAAATAAGTATTTAATTATTGGCATACAACCATCTCATTTTACCCCCAAAATCTAGTCAATGAATGTTTCCAGTTTTGAGCAAATAGCAGGAGAAAATGTGGCAATTTCTAAATTGTATTGCTTGCATTGCGAACAACACGAGGTAGTGAGGGGACTGGGGGAAAGGGTGGAGGGGGGAATTTGCCCCACATGCTCACGCACCTGGCCTGGCTACTGGGCTGTTTCTTTCCAGTTTTTTTTTCTTCTGCTTTTGGCTGCATCCAAGAAAGAAGCAAGTCTTTCTTTCTCTTCCCCAAACTCTGCCAGAAATGAGTCTTTGGGATCCTGCAAGGCATCCTGCTCCAAGAGGCTGCGCTGGCAAAGACTCATTTCTGGCAGAGTTTGGGAGAGAGAAAGAAAGACTTCTGCTGCTTCTGCTGTTTTCCTTGTATGAAGCCAAAGATCTCTTTCTCTCTCTCCTCCTGAGAACAGAGCTGGAGACAGTATCCTGTGATCCCAAATGAAGAAAGATTGATAGGTAGGAAAATGGGGTGGGGAATTTTCCTGCAGACTTTTTGGGGGATTTTCCTAGGGTCTTTGCTGCTTTCTGCAGAGACCCTGGGAAAACATCAGCAAGCCACTGTCAGTCAAAATTCATATTAGTGGTTTGCGGGATTTAAAATTATGAGTTTGGTGGTCCCTGAAGTCCAAAAGGTTGGCGACCCCTGCCTTAGATGGCAATGGACATATTTTTAAAAAATCACTTTACTTGTGTCCTTTTAGTGGCTGTCTGGACAACTGCACACCTCACTATGGCCCTTATTTGTTTGTTTGATTATTTATTAAATTTGTATGGCCGTCTAGCTCATCTATAGATGACTTGGGGCAGCTTACAACATTAAAATAAGAACCATAGTACTCTACCCCTTTCCACTGTCAGATAACAACAGCTACAGACAAGAAGATATGTGATAATACATCCCAGATTAGAATACATTCTGTATTTTAAGAAGTGTGATCTCACACATAGAGTATATCTGACCTATAGTCAGATTTTCTTACCTTTCAGGGTAATATATTAGTCCAATTTAAGAGATTGTGATTTGTATTCTTTCTAATGCAACAGAATGTTGAAAAGAAATAATATAATGGGGCCAGATTTTCATATCTTTGTTCATCAATAAATTAATTCACAAAAAACTGAGCACAATGAGACAAATTTGGTATGCAATGCATGGAGAAACTCAGAAAAGAAAGACCAGGCTTGAAAATGGTCTGAACTGATCTGGATAGCAAAATGTTTTCCCAAAATGTTCCTCTCCCATCCTTTTGGGAGAGCAGTGGAGCTGTGGAATGGAAGCATGGCATGGCATCCACACTTTTCTTATTATACAGTAGGAAATACAAACATCTTCTACATCAACTGCTGATAAACAGATTGAAAGATTTCAATGAACCACACACACTGCATGCATTTCCTACCTTGGTAATAACAGAATTTGAAAAAAATGGGGCATCTGTCTCAAACCTACAGGAATAGCTTGACTGAGAGCTTCATTGCTAATGGAACTGCTAAAAAAGAGTTGTATGACTTTAAAGAGAGAAAATTTATTGACAGGAGGAAAATCTGTTGTCTGGTAGTTTATCATCATCATCATCATTATCCAGATCATCACTATTTTTAAAATATTAGCTGCATTCACAGCTAAACAATCATTATGAATTATGGCTTAATACAAATCACTCCTATTTGGCTCGTGTCTACAGAGGTTCCCTCTACAGATTGTTCATTATAATTTTTTAACCAGTCATTTTGGCTTCCTAATTAAAGATGGATTTGGAAGTTATTGTTTGTTCTAGCAAAGAGGTGAATAAATCCTGAATTTTGCACTTTGCTTTACATATACTAGGGACGCGGTGGCTCAGTATTAAAATGCTGAGTTTGTCAATCAGAAATGTCAGCAGTTCAGTGGTTTGAATCCTTAGCGCCGTGTAACAGAGTGAGCTCCTGTTACTTGTTCCAGCTTCTGCCAACCTAGCAGTTCAAAAGCATGTAAAAATGCAAGTAGAAAAATAGGAACCATTTTGTTGGGACAGTAACAGTGTTCCCTGCACCTTCGGCATTTTGTTATGCCAGCCACATTCATGGGGATGTCTTTGGACAGCGCTGGCTCTTTGGCTTTGTAACGGACATGAGCACTGTCCCTTAGAGCTGGAAATGGCTAGCACACACGTGTGAGGGGAACCTTTACCTTTTACTTTACGTATACTACCAAATGGGCTTGGGTGGTTTCTTCAGACTGGCAGGTGAAGCAAAGAAGAGACCAGAATTTGCAACAGCCCTAGCACTTAAGGCAGAAATAACAGGGGATAATATTGGCTGAGTTTCTCTATGTTTAACCCGAACAAGTAGGTTATAAACCAGTGTATAGGCACAGACATCTATCAAACTGTCTGAGCCTCATTAAAGTTTCCTAAGGCAACATGGGCATGATGTATATAGGGCCATTCCAACTTTTACAGATTGGTATTACTGTAAAGAAGACAAATAAGAGCTGCAGCAAAATGTGGCAGCACAGTGTAACCAGGGTTAGTCAGACAATTGTCCTGCTTTTTCTGTGTATTCCATTCTTTTCGTCCCCCATCCAATCACCTATTCCGCCTGTCCTTATTAATCTGTCTTCTTTCTGGGAAGCATATCTTATTAGAGTTTCCTTTTTCTATCACTATTTCTTTGCATTTGGGAAACCTTCCCCCATCCCCATTAGAAAGTGCTTCTTTTTAGCTAACCAGAAATCCACAATCGATGGGTATATTCATTTCAGCACATAGAAGGTGGAAGACTTATAACCAACTTTAATATTATGAAAACACCATGTGAATACTATGGAAAACTGAATGCATGTTTGAGATCTGTTATTCCTTTCCTTACAAAGACTAAATGCTTCAAAATGTTTTCCTCTTGGGAGAAACTGATATAGCATTAGTAACATTTCTCTCCCCAATCTTTCTTTCAAGATGTGCCAGTGAGGGGGGGGGCACTGAAGGCCAAGGGATCTGCCAACTGGGCTGTGTGTTTGTGAGATACAGACATCATAAAAGGTTGAACTCTGACAAAAATCAGAACAAGAGAACTGGCAAGAATATTTACAAGTGAAGAAATCAGACCTTTTTCCCTTTTTTTTATCAGCATGCTGTTGAGATAAGGGGTTGGGTCAACCCATTTCTATGGCCTGCATTGGTCACACACTTCTTCATCTTTTGATTCTCTTTAGGAAAAATGCAAGAAGCTGCTGACATTTCTGCTTAAAAGGAAGGATCAATAGATATTTCCTGCTGTCTGCCTCTTTGACCTTATTGTCTTGTGGAAACAAAGAGAGAAAATGGGGAGTTGAAGTGTAAGGAGGTGTGTAAAGAAGAGATTTGTGCAATGCAACAACTTGGACAAGATCACAGCTTCTTAGTCAACACGCACCAGGTGTGATGCTACTGTTTTTTCCCCACTTTCACACTACTTTTGCTTATTTCAGATTCTTACCTTGCTTCTAATTTCTCCCACTCTTTCAAACCATCATCTCCATATTGACAGGCAAATGTCACCCATCATTGAACTGACATGCAATTGAGCCTGAATGTAGAAGCATAATTTACAATCAATTGTTTGTGTGGTTTAAGGTGGCCTTCTTCTGCCTTGCATCTGGAAGAAGCTCAATATACTCCCTGCTCCAGAGATAGGAAGAAATGATGTGGTGATACATGTTTACCATGCCAGGAAAACACACTCAGCTCTACCACCGGGATGGTCTAGAAAGCCTGTTTAAATAAAGAGGAATCCAGGAAGCAACATCTATCATGGCTTCAAAAATTTATTGAATATGGGAAGGGGGGCTGTGATTTCCAGAAAAAAGAGCAAGAAAGCAAGAAATGAGATTTTCTGTGTGCTTTAAATCATGGGTTACTTCAAGAAACAGCAGAGTGTGTGTGTGTCTGTGTGTGTGTGTGTGTGTGTATGCGCACACTGGGTTGTCAGGTGAATTGCAATACACAACCCTAGTATTCAAAGTGATATTTCACATGACAGACAGAGGCCACTGGGGGAACCATTAAATAAGGAGCAGCGTTGACCTTTATATTCAGGATCAAAGTCCTAAGTGGATCTCTCTACTTTCCATGAGCTACTCCAGCAAGAAAACGGCCACATCATTTAGGAACGGGCAAGAGGAAAGCTCCCCATTTCATTGCTCAGTGAGAAGGGATGAACAGGGAGGGGGAGGCAGAGAAAAAGGAGAGGGGAGGAAAACATTTCCCCATACTTGTCAGAGATGCCAAACTCTCGGTGAGTGGGCTGAGCGCAGCAGATGCTGGGATGAGATGCCAAAGCAACTCCTCTTTCCCCTGCGCCTTTGGGTGCTTATAAATTACCCCCGCGCCTTCAGCAGCCTCCTCTTGTCGCGGTAGCGGGCTGCGTGCGCTCGTCGCTGTGTTCCGTTCCAGCGCGCGGGGCTTCCCGACTGGGGACCCTCCAGCAGTATCGGTGAAGGAGCGAGCCGGCAAGGGCTTGAAGAGGAACCTCCGTTTCCTTCCTTCTCCCGGCACGAGTGGAGAGCAGGAATCTCCCAGGCTCCCACGCGCTCTTCTCCCCGCTGCCCTCGGAGATTTGGTGTCGCTGCAGAAGAGTAATAATGAATGAATGAATGAAAGAAAGAAAAAAAAGAAATAAAAGAAGGGAGGGAAGAAAAGAGGGGGGGCGCGACCCGCGCGAGAAGACTGCAAAAGAAGCGACCGGGAGGAGCAGAAGGGAAGTTGATTCGAGCTGGCATAGACGGGAAAAAAAAAGTCGATTGCCAGCCGCAGCATAAAAGTGTGAGCGACTCCACTCAGCCTAACAAGCAGCGGCAGCCACAGGTGCCCCAGACGGAAAGCCAAGCCATCCACGACAGCAGCGCGGAGCAAGGCTCCCGGAGCTTCGGGATCTGGCGAAGGAGATCAGCCCGCGTGCCCCTCCCGGTCGACGGGAGGAAGAGGGCGACAAGGCCCCACGGACGCGGGGAGGCTACCCCGCGGTGATTTCGGCTGGAAGAGGTTCCCGACCCACCATCAAGATTTTGTCCAAAAGCAGGCAAGAGGATCGCCCTGCGCTGAGCCGCCTGGTGGGCAGCAGGCGCCGGCTGATCGCAGCCGGTGCGCTAGGGGTGGTCATGGTGCTTCTGCTGGTCATCCTCATCCCGGTGTTGGTGAGTTCGGCGGGAACATCGGCGCACTACGAAATGCTGGGCACCTGCCGCATGGTCTGCGACCCCTACGGCGGAACCAAGGTTCCCAGCACGGCGGCCACGCCCGATCGCGGCCTCATGCAGTCGCTGCCCACCTTCATCCAAGGGCCCAAGGGTGAGGCCGGACGGCCGGGTAAAGCCGGGCCTCGGGGGCCCCCGGGGGAACCAGGTCCGCCGGGGCCGGTGGGCCCGCCAGGAGACAAAGGCGAGCCCGGGCGCCAGGGTCTACCTGGGCCGGCCGGAGCGCCTGGCCTGAACGCGGCCGGGGCGATTAGCGCCGCCACTTACAGCACGGTGCCCAAGATCGCGTTCTACGCGGGCCTGAAGCGCCAGCACGAGGGTTACGAGGTCCTGAAGTTCGACGACGTCGTCACCAACCTGGGGAACCATTACGACCCGACGACCGGCAAGTTCACCTGTTCCATCCCGGGCATCTACTTCTTCACCTACCACGTGCTCATGCGGGGCGGCGACGGCACCAGCATGTGGGCTGACCTTTGCAAGAATAATCAGGTGGGACCGGGGAGAGCTCCAGGGCGCAGAAATAAGCCCCGGCGGAGCGGGGAGGGTGGGGGGAGAGATTCTAATTTTCTCGCCTAAAGTTCTTCCTGGAGAGGCAAAAATCCAACTACTGTCGCTTGCCCCGCGCGGGGTAGATAGCTGCATTGGTTGGACTTCTGCAGGTTGCATTTACGTCTCGCACAGCAGCTGCCTCTGGCCGACTTCGGCTAGAGAAAGCAGATCAAAAAAAAAAAAAAAACAACGGGGGAAAAAAAAAACCTCTTAACAGACACAGAGTTCGACCTGTAAGTGTTAGGAGACCCTTCAGGAAAATAAAAATAGCTTTGGAAGCTGAAGATCCAGTGAGAACAAAACTAGGTTCCTCTCTGCAGGCACAGGAAGGTACAATCCTTTGTGGATTTTTGCACACTTCCGAAGAGGTGAGTCTTAAAGAGAAAGCCCCAGGATAGATGCTCGCGTGGCTAACAGAGCTATGGCCCTGAGGAAACTGGAAGGTAATTCGGAAGAGGAGGCCCTGTGGGCACTGTAATTGGCAGTATCTTGGTAGGGGTTTAGGCTGGCAAGGGGGGACTTGGGAAGGTGGCGCACTAAAGGACCCAAATCGAGGTTACCTACCAAATCAGACTATGAGGGCAGGCCTTGGTAGCAACTCAGTCCTTCGGTGAAAATGTTAATAAACATTAATTCGGTTGTGGCCTCAGGACAGAAAAAAACAACCCCTCTCCTACCTCGGTTCTAGCTGCTGCTGCTTTTGATTGCTCGGTTCAGAACAGCAGCGTTTTATCAACAAGGCAGCGAATAATTGAGATTTCTTGATTTTTGACTACTAGTTATCTTGGAGGCAGGGATATATTCTTTCTTTTGGGAAATTACAAATACGCACGCACACCTTTTTAAAAATGAAAAAAAAATGTTAAGTTTCACAAATCCTTATTTGGATAGCCGGCTGTTAACGGTGTGTGAGAACACTGCGCAGCTATCGCTAATGGTCGTGTACACGGGAATAATTATACATGGGAATAGGTGTACACGGGAATGGGTCTGGGACTTTAATCGGGCTTCACTGTTTGTGTGTGAATAGCGAAGTAAAGTTTGCTGCTTACTTGCTGCCTACTTGTGACTTGGGCTTCCCCCAACCTTCTGGCTGTCTTCCAGATCTCCAAGAGCGAAAGATGTAGGCAGCTGTATCACATTACGCCCCATTCCCAAAGCAGGGTGTCTGTTGCCCATGCCAGGCATTACGGGGGTGTAGCGTCCGGAGGGCACCGATTGAAGGGCTCCGCCTTGTTGATCCGTGAGTCACCTGGCATTACGCCCAGAGCAAGTGGGCCTAGAAGCGGTTCTTCGCTTTCAGTACGCTCCTTTTTCTGATGGAAGACACCGGCTCTTGGACACCTGGCGTGGAGGGAGTCTTGGGGTGAATGATTTAAATTGTGCGCATTTTAAATTGTTTTCTGAGACGAGCAAGCGGGAAGGGAAAATCTTAGGAGTCTTATTGCGGGGTGGGGCAGACATAGGGAAGGTAGTCTAACCAGGGTTTAAGTAGATGGGGTGTAAGGCGGGACGGGGCGTTGGGCCCTGCCGGGGAGCATTTGCTGTTGCGTGGAAAAATGGGGCAATCTGGAGATGGGCGCGGGAAAGAGTGAGCCAGTGGAAAGGGAAACATCCTTCCCTTGAGGTTGAGCGGGCAAGTGGGCGATCCACCTTCTCATAGGAAGCAGGCGAGGGGAAACCTTAAAGGTCTAGGTGTGGGGCTGTAACTTCAGAAGCATCGCCACATGCAGGAAAAACCGTCTTATATGCACGACAACGGAGAAGTTGCTACAATACCACACAACTATGGAGGGAGAAGGAAACCAGGAGCGCCTGTTTCAACTGGGCCTTCTAGGAGCGCCCTCCTCCTCTTCCTTGCGATAGCGGTTTCACTATCCAAGAAGCCGTCTCTTCCCCAAATCTGCACGAAGCGCGGGCGAAGCTTGGCTAGAAGCCCCGGCTCGTTGGAGGAGGCTTAGGAGGAGAGGAGAAATGGTAGCAAGACAACCCAGCTAGCGAGAGGCAAAAGGCTGCGCTCGGCGGGTCGAGCGGCTTCTTTCAACCGCGCCTCGCTTTTCTTTTCCCAAGGGCCTCCTGGCGCGGCGGCCCAGACTGGAAACAAAGAGCCCTTTATTAGTTCCAAATGCTCCCAGGGGCTTTTATCATTTATCAGAGGGTTGGGGGAGGAAATAGACTTTTTGAGATGAATGTAGTGCAGCAGACGTCAAATCTCTCCCCTTCAAAGGCCAGTTTCTGGTAGAACTCCCTTGCGCCCAGGATTCACTCCACTCACACCTGAGCGTTTTCGAAGGAGTCTCCGGCAAACCTATGTATATCAGGCACGAAAAAATTGGGTGAAGAAGGGAAGCGACCCGTGTGTGTATATGGGGATGGGTGGGTGGATGTTCTACCAGCGTTTAGGCTTCAGCGCACTTTGGGGAGTTTTTAGGCTAAGGGACCAGTAAGCGCAAAAGAAATGGAAAAGACAAAAATGAAATGAAAGTCTGGAGAAACTTGGGAAGTTGAGAGAATTATTCCCAGTTTTATAAGCATAAAATTAACTCAACATTTTAGAATACCATAATGCAATATCTGTACATGCTTATTGAACCATAGTTCCCTTTGGGATTGCAAATAAGTGCACTGAGAATTGGCATTTATAAGTTTAGTTCTAACTTACTGACTATACTAGATTTGAAATAGACATAGTGATATCAATGCTAAAATATAATTAAACAGGCCCAATTATTTTAAATGGACAATCTCCATTTGATTTATTGAATCTTTTGGTCTTATTTTGTCAGAGTTTTGTTAGAAATCAGGTTTTGTGCTGTGTTCTTTAGACTTTCTAAAGAAGGTATAATTGTTCTGCTTTCCCAAAGTTTTTGGTAAAAGTCAAAGCAGAACTCCTCTCCTGATACTAAA
The DNA here is from genome assembly GCF_049901715.1 of Pseudonaja textilis. NCBI lineage: Eukaryota > Metazoa > Chordata > Lepidosauria > Squamata > Elapidae > Pseudonaja > Pseudonaja textilis. The sequence continues at coordinate 23,412,327 of NC_142008.1, read as the reverse complement.
GATCATGAAAAGTTCATAAAATGGAACCTAGTAATCATAAATTTTAATCATACTATGGTTGTGTTACCTCTATATATCTTACTTACATGGACAATAATGATTGCATATAACTTTATAGATGTCATCTATATGCTAATTGTTTGTATTCATTAATGTCTGTGTAAGCGTGATTGATAATTATATGCTAAGAAAAAAAACAGTATTCATGCCTAGATGGATTTGTTCCCACAAAAATGCAATGGTTTATGATGAAAATGAACTTGAAAAGTGAATGTCCAAATAATTACTTGAAAGTCAAAGTAAAATTATAAGTTGATGACATAATGCCAACTTGTAACACTTGTCTTAATCTACTGAATATGCTGATTTCACAATCCTTATCAGGAAATACTACAGAGTTTTACACTTAAGAGTTCAGGTAAGCAAACTGTGTGAACTGTTGTACTGAAAACAAATGGCTATTTTCTCTCTTATCGCCATTTCTAGATTAAGAGAAACCAGAAATAATTCATATTTGCTTTTTGTTTATGCATTTGTGTTAAAATTATAGCTAGAACAGAGAGTGATTTTCCTGCATTTAACCTGTATCTTGCAAAAACTCAAATATGGAAATTGGAAGGTACCCTTTTCCTGAAAAGAAGAATAATGAAATAGGAAATTACTGAAGGTTTTTTTTTTTTTGCAGAATACCAATGTACTATGCCCAGAGGAGCACTTTTTAATCACCTCAATTTTGGATTGACTGCATATTACAGATGGGGTCATCAGAGGATGATAAATTAATCATACATGGCTTTTAACCTTGTGTATATAGCTTGAGTAATACATGAAAAATAAAATTATGGAAGTATACACATAATAATAAAATAAAATAAAGTCTCACTGAAAAATACCATATATTGGTTTACATTAATTATAATGGTTAATGTACAGTTCTCACATTTATATCAGATTACAAAGAAAACTTTTTTCTATTTAAAATTTGACCAAAATAAAAATAAAACAAAATCTAGTGCATGGCATATTGTATGAAAACAAATGTTCATATTAGCTTGAAAATAGACTAAGTCTATAGCTCCAGACATTTATAAATTAATTCAGTCACCAAACAAACACGCAAATATTGATCTTGCTAGTACTGAATTCAGTTCATATTTATGCAGGCATAAGCAATCCTTAAACCATTTTTTTTAATATTAGTGACTAGCTGTAATCCATTGATATTCTAAGGGCAATGATTTGATCTTATAGCATTGATAGCTAATGAACTGTAAAAATTGAATTTTCTTTAGAAATTATTGGTAGGGTGGACAGATTATCTTTTTAAGAGGTCAAAGTGTTATAGATTGCATAGCAAGGAGAAAAATATCAGTCCTGAATTATATGTGACTTGTAAAGAAGAAAATATTTAAGAGAAACATATTGAATATTTAAAGGTTCCCACATAGCTTATTGCTTTCCTTAATAGTTAGCATAAATATAGAACTGCTGAGACAACAACATAATTAGTTTGTTTGCAGTTTGACTGTCCCTGTATACCTTTATAGCCCAATGAGGTGAGCAGTCATGAACTTATGTAATGTACACCACATTGTTTTAATTTGGAGATGCCTTTAACATGTACAGCAATACAGCTTGGAATATTCTTCTGGGGCTGTCCTTATAGGTTTTAAAAAGAGATTATGCTGTCTACCCACAACAACAAAACAAAAGAGAAAAAGCTATAAAGATAGTACACAGTATGGGATTCAGGTTAATGCAGATGCAAGGCCCAGTAGCTAAATAGAAAGCTATTGCATTGTTTGGACTGTTTTTTCTCAGTTCTCTTATTATAGTATCTATTCTATGATAGTAGATAGTGTACAGTAAGTAATACTATGCATTTCTGAGATATCTGTCCATTTTCTCATAATGTATAAAGCTAAAATATTTAATGCTAAAGGTAGAGTTTATGTCACATGATAAAAGCAGCAATATTATCAGCTGTAATATCAAGCATTATGCAATTCCAACATATATTTAGATGAAGCACATGGAGTTTGAATATAATTTAAATACTTAAACCTAATGAAATGTAAGCACTATTTCACCTCACGTTGCAATAATCATTCACATACACCAAAAGGTATCATCTTCCTCTTTATTATTAAGAATTATTACCTCAGAAAAAGCATAGATCCAAAGGATGTGCATTTCAAGCATTGATATTGTAAGGTTCTCAGCCATTCTCAGCTTCTTCATTTTTAGGAAATATCCCTTGTGATATTTATTGATTGAAAAGTAGTCAAGACAGATCACCTCAATAAATAGTAAATTATTTCTGAAGCAATGAATCAAAAATTGTATTGCTTGGATATTACTTTACATTATGGCAGCTTAATTGGAACATATTCAAGGTAATTGCAAATCTTATAAGCCGCCTTGAAGCATGCAACGCAGAAGAGTTTTTTTTTCTCCTGCTTCTGTGATTTCTAAGCTTTCTAATCCACTGTGTGCTCTTGCATGGTAGAAACTCATACATTGTAAAGATTTCTGTACTAACATGGGGATACATATAAACATTTAATTTGAAAACCTATCATTTATACTTCTGAAAGGCATGTATTGGCATTTTTGACATATTGTCCTTCTTCCAATTCCAAAAATATCCACAAGAGTGTATATCAGGTTTTGAACTATTTTTTTTAGTTCAGACACCCAAAACCATTAATCACAGATCTATTAAAGAATAGGATAAAACCATAAATACACTGCAAAAATGATAATCGAAGGTTAAAATAGTTATTTGTGCATCTAAAGTACATATAAACAATCTGCTGTAATTCTTGTTTGGTTATATGCTGAGCTGATATCAGAAGTATTAGCAGCTTCAAAGATCTTATTTGTTAAGTATAGTTAATGCAATATGATTTATATTTTAAAACAAACCTTGAGTTTAAAGGCTTTAATAATTGTATATGACTAGAATCTAAAGCCTATACAATATTTATTTCAAGATTAATTTACTGAAAATCTTTTAATATTAAAAATAGTGATAGTTGCTTTGTGATTTTAACATTCATTGCTTTTTCAGATGATCCATATTTCAATTTGATCTTTTTTTTATTGAAGAGCATTAAAAGTTTTTTGACTCAGATCTAAAAGCATCCAAAGCAATCCAAAGCTGATTGTCTTCACACTTCTATAATCTTGCATGCTTTGTTTTATCCACAAGGCCTGATTTGGATATAGAACTGATAGGAATCATATACAGTATCATATTGATACAACTCTAGTTTTATCAGGTGAAAAAAATCAGTCAGATTATTTCTAGTGAAATAATGTAATAATGAAACAGCTTTGCATTATAATTTTCCATATCATATGATATCATTATTTCAAGAACCATATATTACACATCATTTGGAACTTCCATGAAAAATCCAATGAAACTTGTAAAAGTGTTGAGTTTGCAAAACCCAAATATATTTAAAGAATGTCAGATTGGGAAAAGAGATTAAAATTGGCAGTTCACTAAAATAGCTGGTTAGAGATTTGGAGTAATTATTTTGAATCCAGCTCATTGTTACAACTCACACTTCTCAGCAGGTCATATGAAACTAAATGGGGTAATGTCCATGCAGAACATAGTTTATGAGTTTAAAAGGATTTCAGATATGTTAATTACTTCTGTTTAGGGATAGAACCTGCAATATTCAGATAAAAAATTATTTGTTGGTTATTGTACTAGGCGTTACTACAGTTAAAACTGACTCATTTGTGAAATGTTGACTGCAGTAGTAAAGGGAAAAAATACCAAAAATATACGTTGGAACTTGTAAGTGAACATACAGTTTCATTCCTGAGTGTTGACAAGTACTAAAATTATGAACAGTCTTTTTTTCTGTATTTTATATAGGTGCGAGCTAGTGCCATTGCACAAGATGCAGATCAAAACTATGATTATGCCAGCAACAGCGTGGTCCTACATTTGGAACCGGGAGATGAAGTCTATATAAAATTAGATGGTGGAAAAGCACATGGAGGAAACAACAACAAATACAGCACATTTTCTGGATTTATAATTTATGCTGACTGATATTAAATACAAAATAATTGACCTAATGATCAATTCTCTTGGCAAAATAAAAGGATCAAGAAATTCCAAGGGATATTGGTCGTAGACTCTCAAGGAGTGAAGCCAAATGCTACCTAACCCATATCTGTACAACCCAGAGAAAGATGTTTAAAAAAATAGAACAAGTGTAAGAGGTGTGTGATCTACTATCACCAAAGCAAAATAGTCCTTGTTGTTAATGTTCATGTGAATGAAGTTCTATATAAATCACAATTTTTTATAGAGAGAAAGAAAAAAAAAACACCAAATTATTTCTTCAGCATATGTAATATCCTTGGTGTGCTATGATTTCATGCTGCTTTTCTTCATCCATCAGCTTTGGTGCTTCTGACTTATCTGCTAACTATGAGCCAATTCTGAGTATCTGGTTAGGAATGTTTTTTTGATGAAAGGAAGCTGTAAAGGGAAATTCTGCTGTTCCTTCCAAGGGATATATTTGCCTAATGTTTTGGTTCCTTGGCTATCTAGAAATAGGAAACAGGGCTCCTTCAAAGCTTAGCTCTATTGTTGTTGCACTTAGATGAAAATACAACTACAGCACAATTGTCTCATTTTCTGTTATTGCTTCAATATTATGCAAGTGTTAATATTATATAATTCCTTACAGGCATATCCCACCCCCTAGAACCAGGAGGATTGTCCCATTTAGTTGAACAGAGTAAGAACAGTCCACAAATATGAACATGAAGTCATTGGGCAGATTTCTGTATGCAAAGCAAGAGACAGAAACAATAATAAAACAATTGCATTCCGTGAAAACAAAATATGAAATTAAAAATGGCATATATTCTGGGGTTAGGAGTGTTGGCAGTATTATTTCTAATATTTTATTAAGAATATGATATATTCTGGGGCTAGGAGTGTTGGCAGTATTATTTCTAATATTTATTAAGAATATGATTACTCTTTATAAGAAATTAAAAGGGATAGGATTTATGATGTAGATACCAAGGAGCAGCAGTTTGGCACGAGTTAAATGTTGAATCATTATGTTGGGCAGCATCATAGTTACAACAGTGTGAAAAAAATTTCAGTTTTTCTAGCTGCATCTTGTCAATTCCTAAGAATTTAATAGCTTTCTTCAACACTTTTAAGTTCGCTCTTTTCTACAAATCTCATCCTGCATGCCATTTACAATTCAATTTACAATTACAGTCGTATGCAAACTTCATCCCAGTGGTGGAGCAGTGACATAATATAGGTAGTTATGGATAGAACTGATTAGATGGGCTTTTAAAATCTAATTTGCGCAGGCTAATTCGGTACAGTTTAGCACTTCAGGAAGCATCCCACCTACAGTTAGCTAGATAAACGGGGGGGCAGCAGCTTGCGGCACAATCCTATGCAAATCTGCTCAGAAGTAAATTGCTTTAACAGTAGTTCATACGTAGTATTTTGTTGTTCTGTTGTATCAAAAGAAATACCACACAAACTCCATGATGCTATCAAGTATCTTTGGGAGTGACCTGAAGATTTGTCAGGTGTTATAATAGTTTATAATGATCTTATAATAATAATCTTGCTCCCAATCTGTGTTAATACTATATAATACATTTCATAAAGTAAGGTCATCTAAAAAATGAATCTCCAGCAAATAATCCAGTACGTTTCTAATTATTTTCTTTTGTTTAATTTAAATGTTAAGATTTTATATATTAAAAACATTGTCTATAATTAGGCTCTGAACTCAGTTATGAGACTTCTAGACTTGTTTACTGACTTAATCACAATTTAACCCCAGTGATTCAAATAGGACTTACTTCTGAGTATTTATGTACAGGAGTGCATATTTTAAGATGCTAAACTTGTACATGTGATGTTTCGTTATCAATCCAATGCAAACAGGTATTCAGAGAATATGAAATACGATGTGTAAAATATGTGTAAAGAGATTTTCAAATATGGTACATTTAAGCCTATTTTTGTGGAATGAACTCAATGAGCTATTTCAGTTATATTCCATAAACAATTTTCCATATATTTAATGATTTTATATAGGATATTATTTGAAAAAGTCAAAAATTGAGTCCTCTATCCATGCAATTTTCTTCAGCAAGAGCATGACAGTCATGCCTTCTTCTCAGATACTTGAAGAGATGAAAAGAAGGACTAGGAATGACATGATAGCAGTGTTTCAATATTTGAGGAGCTGCCACAAGAGTGAGGGGATCAATTTATTCTCCAAATTACCTGATAAGCAATAGATGGAAACTAATCAGGCAGAGAAACAACCTAGATCTAAAGAGAAATTTCCTGAATTTCTCGTAGAAATTCCGAACAATTAATCACTGAATGAGTTGCCTCCAGAAACCATGGCTGCTCCAACACTGGAGATTTTAAAGAAAAGATTGAATAAACATTTTTCTGAAATGGTATAGGGTTTCCTGTCATTGGACTAGAAGACCTCCAAGGTCCCTTCAAACTCTTGTTACTCTGTTTTCAGCAGCCCTGGAATTCCTTATTAATCTCCTATTGAAGTGCTAAATAATAATTCTTAGTTTTGAAACCCAGACAAAGTCTGCCCAGATGCTGCTGTGACTAAATAAATAGGCTCTATAAATCTGTTTATGAAGATACTTTAAATCAATCTTGATTCCTGGTAACTATACAGACAAGTCATTGCTATTTTATTGGCAGTATGTTTTGGAAGTGGCTTTTCATTTCCTTCTCACTAGGTCTGAGAGATGGCTTGGCCCAAGGTCACCCAATTGGTTTTGTATCTAAGACAAGACGAGAACTCACGGTCTCCGATTTCTAGTCTGGCACCTTTATTTGCTATACCAAACTGGCTTTTGAGCACCTTAAAGTAAATTCCTGATATGTTTGTTATATCTATTCTTCAATGCACTTTCAAGAAAGTAATTTTTGCCAAAATCAATTTAAAAATCTGTCCTATTAATATATTTAGGATCACCACATCAAGAACATCTCCAGTGAAATGGAATTTATTTATGTACAATCCAATATATTCCATATATATTTTCAGAAGTTAGTTTGAATTCACTCTTCTTTTTCTTCATAACCATACATTTAAACTTGCAATCCTATGTATTTGTTTGTGCAACTTAGCATCTCTTAACTTCACTTGAATATTAGATTTTGATTCCTACAACCTATCTCCCTTCCTTTTCTCTCCCTCCCGTCCTCTCTGATCCTGGTGATTACCTGGCAAATTCCTATTTACTTGGCAAAACTCCCTTAAAAGGGCCAAATGTCATTATTCACACTATGTTGCATTAAAAGAATTTCATAACATATCAATAGATCTTGAAAGATTACTTTGATAATCCTATTGAAATTTTCTTGATAATGTCATTGATACAGACATTATTTACTTTTCAGTTTGCCATACCAAGAACTGCTTCCAAAAAAACCCCCAAAAGACCCCCATGAAAATAATTCTGACATTCAGTTCTGAATCTCATAACTTCACTTAGTTGGAGAAGATATGCAATTCAAACATACTCACAGCAAAACAGGAAGATTATATCCAAATTGTCAATATTTCAAGCCATAGAAGAATTATGTTTCAGAAAAGTAGGTGGAACTATGCAGAGAGGCTGCTTTTCAGGAAAGCAAAAGTATCAACTGCACCTTGAAATGCAATGCTGAGTGTTGCATTTTGCAAATGGAAAGGCCGAACTCACATTTTAAGTTTTTTATATACGTGCTTTGCTCAAATGAATCTCTAAATAGGCATGTACAGTATAACATGAGGCAAGGAAGCATTTATTGCTGGATATACAATGCATTTCATGTTAGGATAACACTTTGTAGTAGTTTTATCAAGGATTTTACACACAACACAATGGCATTTACATTCAGTTGTGACTTAGATCATGACTGTCCCTCATTCTGATTAATTCAAATGGATGTTTTCCATCCAATTAATTCCATACAAGGCCATTAAAAAGTAATTTTGATTCATTCACATGGTACGCTCTATCTTCATATTAACATTTCATTAAACACATTTCCCCCCAGAAATACATCTATTTTGAAGTTGTTTTACATTGCAATCATACAATCAAAAAGTTGGGGTTCAGGCATTACAAATCTTATTTTCTTATTCTGTACTCCAAAAATACAATTATATTTTTCTCAATCCAAGAAGAATTTCAATTCTTTTTTTTACATTCACTGAAAGAAACAGAACCACAGTTTTCTTATTTAAAAGTTAGCCACTGTTTGGGATTTTCTAGCAATAACTTATCAATTTTATTTTGAGATATTCTTCTCATGAGCATTTTCGGAACAATATTTTCAAGAATATGAGAATAGCCATGGCCACCATATTTCTTTAGTCTATGTTTTGTGTGAATATCATGAGCAATCACAATTTTGTCATCATAACCTTCTTCAATCAATGTTCGAACTCTGCAAAAAAAGAAAACATTGAATAAATGCTTCAAATTCAAAAGAAATAATCTCTGGCAATAGATTTCAACAATATTTTTTACTGAAATCACTTATTCTCCTATACTGAAAAGCAGTTGGACCAGCTTTATACATAGAAAATTTGTGAATTCTGGGATGGTCATGAATTACTATTGTTCTGTTAATAAACACTATATATAACCCTTCTCACTTCAGTGATACCATAGCAGAAAAAACTGGACAACTCTGTGGTTCAATTAATGCTATATATAAGTTGAGAACTCTGACTTATTTATCTATTATTAAGCTGGAATAAATGCATACTTGGCTTAGGAGTCTTCCATCTTAGAGAAGCAAGCAGATTTACTGCTTCAGGCAGAAAGGTAAGCAAATCATGCATTCTTGCTAGCAGGATGAGCTGAATAAAATATCAACACCTGTTTATTTATGGTTAAGTCAGATTTCCAAGAATTCTGGGTTGTGTGAATGGCTATAGAGTGGAAAACCTCCAAAGTTTTTGTTTCCTAAATATTAAGTTGGTGAATTGAATATTTATAAGTATTCTACTTGCATATGAATTACAAAGTACAGGTAGACTTTGACTTATAACTGTTCATTTAGTGATTGTTTCAAGTTATGGCACTAAAAAAATGACTTTTGACAACTTTTCATATGACCATTGCAGCATTCCCATAGTCATGTGATCAAAATTTGCATGGATTTATGATGGTTGCAGCATCCTCGGGTCATGTGATCTACTTTTCGTGACCTTCTGAAAAGCAAAATCAATGGAGAAGTCAGGTTCCTTTAACAATTGTGTTACCTACTGAATAGCTGCAAAGATTCATTCAACAATTATGGCAAGAACAATCAAAAAATGGAGAAAAGGTCACTTAAAAACATCTCATTTAGAAACCGAAATTTGGGGCTCAATTATGGTCATAAGTTTAAGACCACCTGTATTTTTTCAAATGAGACCACTTCTTTGAAGGAAATTAAATTTAGTTGGACTGAATATCTAGACTAAACTAAGTGACATACTGATGAAGCCCAACAGTTGAATGGGAAGAGATATCTGGTCTAATTGGCAAGATAAATTAATAAAATAAATTTAACAAATATGCCACACATACATGTACTGTCTCAAGTCTATAGTATCAAGAGCTTGGCCTTCAGTCATACAATTTTTATTGTGCATTAACATACCCCTTTGAACTTTCTGGTGCATGAGGATGGTACATGACCAATTTATTTAAAAACAGCTTGTGTCAGATATCCCACATAGCCATACAACAATGAACACCACAGATGCATGAACAGCCATTATGAGAAATATTGTTTCCTATAGTTCTGAATAAGAGGTCAAGGTCAGTTGAGGAGTCTGATTAACAAAAATGTTCAATAATGATTTGTGTTTTTCTTTTTTAAATCAGTGCACTTGGGAGTATCTTTTCCCTACAAACACAGTATGAAAGTAATTTAACCAAATACATACTGGAATGTTTACATGGTTCAGTAATTGGAACATGACCAATTTTCTGCACTGAAATCATTGAACTTCAGATAATTGGATGGATTTGTAATAGCCAGCGCCTCATTAGAAGAAACCTCATGATCACAGTGAGATAAATGAAGTCAGACTATTTGACTTCAAGCAATGGGAGTTGTCCATCTTGCTTACTGAAGGATACAACTGAGATCTATGCAACCATTAAAACCAGAAGAGAGCTATGAAACATTACAAATACTTATATAGTATTACAGAAAGTAATATTTTATCCTTTGTCGAACTTCCTTGGATAACTCAAATAATTAAAGCAATCTGGTTCTAATGACTATATGTTGAAGGAGAAATAAATTTCTCTCCATGTAATTTCTCACCATAGCAGAATTATTTCATTCTTCAATAACATTTGTAAAACTACAGAGGAACAAATCTATGCTCTATCAAGACACATCTTTAAATGATTTCCATGCAAATTAAATGGCCCTCTCCCACCTCATTTTCAAATTAGCAAAGCTGATTGGGAATTGCATTGGAAAAAAAGTTCTTCTCCAATTTTATAGACACATAGATCGATTAGTACAACTATGGGAAGGCCAACTGAAACAATATTTGTTGTAGTATCTGCTTCAACAAATAACTGAAATCCCCCAAAGCCACTCAAAAATAGTTGTAGCATAAATAAGTGTATAAAAGTCATTTTGCCTCCTTATATTGTCTTTGGCCACCCTCAGTGAAGACCATTCTGGTAAGGCTAGGCTGATAATCATTGGCTCAAAAGTAATTCAGAGCTTTGGCTGCTGAAGGTAAAATTGCTATACTGACTAATGACTTTTCTATCAAATAAACTGAAAGTAAGTAGCAGATAATGTAAGAATGATTTCATGTTCATCAATCATAGGATAAGCTGACAAGAAACAGAAACATAGACTATGCTCTCTATTTACCTATTTTAATTCCCTTAAGAAAAAGCAAAATATTATTAACCTGATAGATTTTATATGCCCAGCTACCTGGTTAAACCAATTGTCCCAGAACTAAGAAATCTACTTGTTCAACAACTTACATTTTGGCATTTGTTAAAGTACATAAAATATGGTATATACCAGGGGTCTCCAACCTTGGCTACTTTAAGACTTGTGGACTTCAAGACTTGTGGACTTCTTCTGGGAGTTGAAGTCCACAAATCTTAAAGTTGCCAAGGTTGGAGTCCTCAGGTATATACTACATATCCCTCTTAAAAGTTGAATTTTTTGAGATGTAAAAAAAAATCAGATTAAGATAAATCACTTCAGAATTTTTCATCTTTAATATAACATATAAGTTTTACAATTAAATTGAAAAACAAACTAAAATATTTTAGAGGATAGGATAGGATAGAATAGAATTAGAGGAGAAATAACAAAAAAACCATACAATAATATGGTTATGTAAGTGTTCCCATCATTAAGCTTTGGTGAAGTATCTTTTGATTTTAATACAACATTCAGTCTTTTGCGGTAGGAGCCTATCAGCATAGCACATCTTCCCTTAGGAATCTTTGCTCATTCTTCCTTGCAAAAAGAAGTCCAAATCTGTCAGATTGTGAGGGTATCTTCTCTTTAGGTTATCCTACAGACTTTCAATTGGATTCAGGTCTGGGCTCTGGCTGGGCCATTCCAAAACTTACGTCTTCTTCTGATGAATCCATTCTTTTGTTGATTTGGAGGTATGCTTTGGGTCACTGTCATGTTGAAAGGCAAAATTCCTAATCATCTTCAGTATTATAGCAGAGTCCTGAAGGTTTTGTGCCAAATTGACTCATATTTAGAACTGTTCATGATTTCCTACACCTTGACAAAAGCCCCAATTCCAGCTGACGAAAAACAGCCACAAAACATACTGCTGCCACTGCTGTTTTATTGTGGGTGTGGTCTACTTTTGATGATTTGCAGTGCTCTTTTGTGCCAATCCGACTTATGGAATAATGGCCTGAAAGTTCAACCTTGGTCTTATCACCATAATACATTTTCCCACATGAATTTGTCAGACTTGATGTAGGTTTTTACAAAAAATTTACAATGATTTTCTTTGCCTTCTTGCCTCCTTATTCCACAGCCCAGATATATGAAGATATATGAAGAATGCGAGACGTTGTTGTCACATGTGGTACACAATCAGTACTTACTAAAAATTCTTGCAGCTCCTTCTCAGTTGCTGTAGGCCTCCTGGCAGCTTCTTGGACCAATTTTCTTTTTGTTTTTCTATGAATTTTGGAGGAAAATCCAGTTCTTTGTAATGTCACTGTTGTGCCATATTTTCTCCACTTGTTGATGACTGTTTGGTATATCCAATGCCTTGGAAAATTTTGGTGCCCTTAACTTGACTGATACTTTTCAACAATGAGATCGCTTTGATGCTTTGTAAGCTCCGTAATGACCATGGCTTTTGTAGTAACTGAGTAACTGTCAGAAAAATCCAACTAGCACACCAAACTTAATATGGGCTTTATCAGTGTCACTTTAATTGATGGCAGGTGTGTACTGACTACTATTTAACATTAATTTGAATATGACTGGTTAATTCTGAATACAATCACATCCCTACTTACAAGAGGGTGCACACTTATGCAACTATGTTATTATGTGTTTTTATTGTTATCTCCCCCTAAAATATTTCAGTTTGTTTCAACTGAACTGTATAGCTTATATGTTATATTAAAGGTGGAAAAAATTCTGAAGTGTTTTATATTTGTCTGATTTTTTTACATCTCAAAAACTTGGCATTTTAACAGGGTTGTAGACTTTTTATGTACACTATACATTTACTGAGACCTTCTTTTTTATGCCCTATGTTTTCTTTTTCTTTTTTTTTACAATTATTTACCTTTATTTCCTGCACATTGTAAAACATGGATCATTTTATCTTAACAGAACAGTGCATAAAAATGTTCTCTTTTGAGTAGGGAGATGCAGTTTTCTGCTATGGCATCCAATGAAAATATAAAACTCTTGTACAATCTGTACTCTTTTGAGTATAACACTAGATATTCCATTTACTTAGGCACTCATGCTTCCTTTTCCTCAAGTGTTATGACTTAACTATAACTGATACTAACTACAGTTTCTATTATGAGTAGATGATGAGGATGGTTTGTGAACTAAACTAAGAAGGAAACTGCCTAGCATTAACATCTAAGCAACAAGTGAAATTAGATGTTCCAATATGAATGATGCCAATTTTCTAAACAAATGATATAAAGGGCTGAGAAGGAAGGGCTTTTGCTAGATTTCCCCTAATAGCTGTTGGGCCGAGGAGATCTTCGACCTTTAGAAAGAATAATCTCTTTCTGCCTCTTGATTAAGAATGTCTACCAAAAAGAAACTTTCATATAAGAATGCTATCCAACTTCTCTCTGAACGATGACTAGAAAAGAACTGGACTGATAAGATTGCTTTTTCTTTAAACCAGTTTTGCATGTGTTCAATCATAAATCTGTTCTGTCCCATGTTTACATTAATTTTTCATAGTACTTACATATGTGATCTTAAAATCTTAAGTGTAACACATGCATTCCACTGAAAACATATTTATAACAAAGCACACATTTCATATGCTTTATAGTGGGAAAATGTATCATAAATTTGGCAAAATATGAAATGGCAAGGTATGTTATGCTCCCAAGCTATATGCTTATTTAGGAGTCCCATTAGGACCCAAAGAATTTCCTTGGGTAGCCTGGTTGAGGAACAGATAATGACCCATGGCTTTCATGAACTTTAAAGGTAACTATGATACAATTTATGAACAGATATCACATGTGACAAGACGATTGCAAGTGGGCTAATCTTATGGCCTTTTAAACCTGGATAGCAATGACATTTCTATCATCAATAAAAGTTCTAATCTAAATGTGTTACAGCATCGGAATACATACCGCAAAATTCTTTCATTGTCACTCGGCATGTCAATATCAGGATTCATATGATAAGAAATAAATTCGGTTCCAAAAAGGTCATATTCTAAATAGCATCCAAGTTTGGCAAACTCTAATAGTTTCTTCTCATCAAATATAGTCCTGCACAAAAACAATGTACCCTATAAATTTGTTTCACAATCAACTGAAATGTTTTATGTCATTTAATAAGTCTACAAATACAGCACATATTGCTTTTTAATTAACAAGTCCCTCTCAAATCAATCCAAAATAAATTAAAAGACCTGTAGAGATTCTGACCTAGTCGCATTTATAAATATTTCTATTTTATACACATCCTGTTTATCAGAAGAGTAATATGTATTCATCTTTTCAATTCTTTGGCAATATATGCCATAAAGAAAAAACTTCAAGCAATCAATAAATCTTCATATACTGCTCTTTTATATCATTTCTTACACTTATTCAACATATTTTATATTTCTGTCACCATTAAGACTTGAAATTTCTTTTTCTTTTTTGATAAAGTTTTATTTGGGTTTTCACAAAACAAAAATAAAACATCTTTTTTTAGCGAACAACATGGTTCCAGGTTTTCACATCTCCAAACAGATATAATCTCAGTTACATATTCATCTTTCATATTCAATTTCATACCTTATCACTATATATTCTCTATTGATTTTTTCCTCAAATACTTCCCTCAGGCTTATTTTATAGCTTTCTCATTCGTTTCAAATCATTACATTTCCTTTTCAAAATTTTCATATCTTCATAATAATTATACTTGTACTTTTATCTGCCCTGTTTACAATTTCATTACATATTCTTATTTCATCATTTCCCCCAAAATTCCTCCATATTTCAAACATTACAAACCAAGGTTTTCCCTATGGTTGCCAATTAGAGGGTGTCACCTTCATATCTTATAATTAGTTCCCTTTCAAATCCCATTAAACATTCAACTTTTAAATTGTCCCCTTAAACAGTTATAGCATTCAGTTCCTAATAACTAGAAATTTCTGAATCAAAAGAAGTTGTCTTGGGTAGAATGGGTTGAGGCATATGTCTTAAAGGAAACTAAAACCATCAGGTCATTTTTGTCAATAAACAATTCATAAACATCTGGAATATTTTAAAATCTGGTTACATTCACTGTCCCCCTCTTCCCCCAAAAAACTACTACATTGTATTATTATTTATTGTGAAAAACTAGGAAGAGTAGGCAAACTTATTAATAAAGATGTACAGTAACAATTACAGATAGTCCTTGAATTACAACCACAATTGAGCCCAAAATTTCTGTTGCTAAGTAAGAGAGTTGTTATGTGAATTGTGCCTCATTTTATCACTGTTCTTGCCACATTGATAAGTTGTTAAGTGAATCATTGCAGTTGATAAGCTAATAATATGGACTTTCCCATTGACTTGGCTTGTCTGAAGGTTGAAAAGAGTGATCACATGGCTCTGGGACACTGCAATTGTTATAAATGTGAATTAGTTTCCAAGCACCTGAATTTTGGTGATGTGACCATGAGGATGCTGCAGTGTGAAAAATGGTCATAATTCAATTTTTTAGCGCCACTGTAACTTTGAACAGTCACCAAACAATGGTTGTAAGTCAAGGACTTAGTTGTATGTTTGTATGTACAGTATGTGTATACATGTACAAAGCTATTCATCAATCAATTAATTAAAAATGTTAGCAAAGGAAAATAAAAAATAGCCAGACACATATTTAAAATGTAATTCCAAATTAATACTTTAGGATTGTTGGTTCTTTACAAAAAGCAGGGGAGATCAAATTTCTCAATTATATGAGCAAGGAAAGTTCCAGTTAATTTCATTATATGGAACAGACAGGATTAAAAATACCTACAAAAATGACATGTATAATATATATGCCAAATAACATTTTATAACAATAATAATAAATAATAAAAAGAAACCAGTGTTTCTATTTCCCTTAACAGTATGAATTACATGAAAAAAGTCATGTAATTCCACTAAATAAAAATTGCTCCGATGACACTCATTTTTATCTTTGGACGTTGATATAATGAAGTAAGAAATTCATCTTGTTTAATCTATTGTTATTTGGATAAAGAAAATCTCTCAGTAATCTTTTTTAGATTAACCAATGACCAAGAATTTGATTTTTAATCAACTTGAGCTACTTATAACAGAGTTTTATTTGCTAACAGTTCCTCTAGGCTAATATTTCTTGAACTCCTTTGTTCCCAGTGCTCATTCCCAGTTTCAAAAATTACAGAGGTCCCCCAAAAGAGTTTGTTTTGATGGGTTATATTTATTAACTGTATTTTTAAAGAACACATTCATTGCCACTATCACTTTTCACAATTGTCTGCTGGGATTTTAATATTGTATTATTTTGCAGCGACTGGCAAATAATTTGATTTCACAGATTCTTGAGAGGGTCTTGGAGGACTCCCAGGGATCCTTGGACTATATTTTGAGAAATACTAGTCTGGGCTTTAATATGCACTTTAGTTTGAAATAGGGCTAACCTGGAGCAATGAAAGGGCAACACTCTCCATATTTTGATCACTGATTTGATTAATTTTCTAAATTCAGCCAAAGGCAAGGAAAGTATTCCATAGATCAAACATGACATGTGATCAAGTATTTCTGGCTGAATAATAATATGGAAGCAATCAACTAATGTGAGAAAGTCCCTGTGCCTATGATTTGTGTTAGAGTGGTAATAAACTACAGATCCAGGAAAGAATCATATCGAACAGCATGAAAAGCATACAAAAATATGTGCACCTTCAAATACTGGCACTTAATGTCTTAGAGTTCCTAGTGTTCATTCAATTACATCATAATGCTTACACAAATGAAATGTTTTGAATTAACAATAAGATCAAGGAGTAGGAACAGGTAGAATGAAAGAAACCCTTGTTAAAAAAAATAACTGCCACCAGTAGGAATCTCACTGCTACTAACTCTTTTTTTTCCTTTTTACAAGCCTGTAATTCCTTGATTTAGGGTAGAGTTGGGGCTGAATGGAGCTGAGGATTTACTGGCCGGATGCCCTTCCTGATACCTATGTGGTATTCGCAGCAGGTCTTTGTGCCTTGAGAGAAACATCTGCTGCTGTCTAGGACTGAACTTTCAATTTTCCCAGTGGGAGGTGAGAGTCTTCACCACCAGGACACCACATTGCTCCTCACTCCTGCCAACGCTAACTAATAAATTTCTTTTTAAGTAATCTTCATAGTTCACATAAATCAGAAATGGTAACTAATAAGTTTTTCAAATTGCCATGCTCTTTTTGGTTTTCATAGAGATACCTCTAGATATTGAAGTGCGGAAAATATTATAAAGATGAATGTCTATATTGAAGAACCACAGCATATTCTATTGTGTCTTTATTTTACTTCACAAATCAAAGGATTATGCCAGCAATCTTTTAGTTAACATATAAAAGAAAAGGGAATTCATTTAAATGAGGCCTGTTAATAACCACCAGCCTGATTACCTGAGGCAATCAAGGTTCACCTCTAGGCAATCAGACAAAGAAGTATTTGCAATCTGGAAAAAGTTTATTTTTCTTCTAATGCCTCACAGATGAGCAGAATGGAAAAATAGGTTGGTAGCATATTTACTTTCCTTTAAGGATCTATAATAAAAAGTTGCAACATCGTGACCTCTACTCGTGTTTATTTTTCAGTCAGCAATGTTTCTAATTTTAAAAGTGTGATCCAAGGATTCCTGGGGACCCCGCAAGACCCTCTCGGAGATCCACAAAATCTACAAATTACAGATCTTTTGGGGTCCTCCATAATTTTTAAAAGTAGGTCCTGGGAGCACAAAGTTTAAGGAACATTATTCCAGAACATGCCATTCTCTTGTCCTTTCCAGCCCACATCTCCATTTCTCTTGAAATTCATGGGACTCATGGTTCTACTGTATTGTAAAAAAGCTCAATTCTTTGACAATTGATTCAGGAAAGGCCAACAGGAAGATGGACCAACCTTTTCAGGAGCTACTGATTTAAAAAAACATGATCATTTTAAGAAATCAACTCACAATCACAGGGACTTTTGTGAACACTGACTGGTGACAATTAACTAAATTCATGTGGCATTTTTTCTAAATATTACCCAGAGATATTGTGGATACAATTTAGAACTTTTCTGCTTTCAAAATGTACACTCTATGACTTAACTATTCTACTCTTAATTACTCTAAACTTCTGAGAAGGTCTGTGTACTACAATACATGATCCTTCTTAGTCCATCAACCCTATAGCAAGCCATCAACATCAACATAAATTGACTTGAATAGAATAGAACAATAGCCCTGGGGTTGGGGACCCTTGAACTAGGAGACATTAGAAAAGATGTTAGATGTATAGGAACCATTTCTTTTCCATAATATATATTTATCATGTCAATAGCTAATTTATTCCAGATACCAGTGGACATATTGTGAAACATTTCATTTTTAAAAAAATGGAATCATAATTAGTAAAATAAGAGACAAAAGTAATTTATGAGGTGGAAGTATGGGAATTAGAATCACAGTTTCCTGTAGACAGATGAAGGAAGGGGGTGTATATAAGTTGGAAAGGTTTAACAAAAAGGATAGAAAAATCTTACAGTTTTTCCAGTAAAGAATTGGAAGAATAGAACAAGTACATAGAAGAGGTATTTATGGCTTCATAAAATTTAAATAATACTGTAAGAGCTATACATCCATAAAATATTTTGAATTATGAATCTGAACAGTTCTTTGACATAAATAGAATTTGATAATATAAAGTAGATTTTGAGTCTACTTCACTTGAAAAATATAATCTATTTAAGGTACCCAACCAGGGACTGAGGAGACACTTATATATAAATGAATGTTATAATCTACAAAGCAGTTAGGCAGGTAGGCTTCTTTTTTAAAAAATTAGATTTTAGCAGAACTGAGTGCTCTTTTATAAGCATTATTGTTTGAGTATTTTCAAATTATTTGTCCCTAACTTTTGAATAATTAATCTAAGCATTATACCTACAACTGCCAGTAAAAATTAAGCCATTCTGCCTAGTGATACATCAAAACATGGTGCTATAGAGATTTAATGAATTCCTTAAAATTCCACTCTTCAGATGCAAAAATATATATACAACACATAAATATGAATTCAGTCTCCTGAAAGCCAATTTACCTGTCCAAATGAGACATCACAGTTTTTGAGATATCAGCTCCAGCTTCCTGCAAAATTCTAATGATCTGGAAAGGTGAATCCGCATTTCGGCCTGGATGAATGATGACTGGACAGCCAAGTTGGGCCTGGGCATGTGCTGTTGCTTTAAGGACTCTGTTTTCACTGTCTGTCAGAGGCCAAGAGCAGCCGATTTCCCCTATTACACCACACTTGATATTACTTCCATCAGCTCCATTGAGAACTTCATTAACAATGACTTCTGTCAACTAAAGAAAATGAATGTTATTTTGGTAAGTGGTCTCTTTAGTGGGTATAATCTGTTGAGAAGAGACAAAAAGGACATTTCATCCTTTTCCACCAGTCAAATGAATACTCTGTTTTCCAAACAAAAAAGCTACAACACAGACCCCACTGCAATTCAAAATAAAGATGTCATTTCTGTTATGTCAACAGCAGAAGAATATCATGAAAGTTGCAAGAAACAATTGCTGTTATTTATTAAAATAAGGTGAAGTATATAATTATAATCAATTCAAAACCAAAAATGAATTTAACTTAAAACAAACTTCTTGCATTTTATCCAAATTTCTTGTAATTAGCAAAATCACCTTTACATGAAGTCATGTCCTAAAGATATTTGGTTATCAACACAGTATTCTTCCTTGAAATGAATAATTTTAAATAAATAATAATACTTGATGTACGTGGCTTGAATATTAAATTATTCTAACTGCGAATCATTCAGGCTCTAGCCAGGGTAGGATGTCTTTTTTCTGACAAAAATGGAAGATGAAAAAAACCAAGAATGTCAAAATCGAGAACTATTTTTGTTCTGGTCCAGTTCACCAGCAGCCCAAAATCAAAACATGCTCTTTGAGAGAAAGATTTCTCACTCTCTGCGGAAAAAACCCAATTTCTCATAAAACTGAATTATTTTACATTATTTTTATACACTTGATTTATTATAAATCAACCAACCAGGAAAACTTTCTTTTTTGCAAATGTGGAGTATATTTGAAAGCAAAATTGTGACTTTTTGTAATCTCATGGTAAATCTTGGTTAAAAACTTTTGATATGTGGTCTACAACAATCATAAATATTTGATTTCATTTTAAAAGTCTCGCTACAGATATTTTTTTTTTTCGCACAGGAGAGTTCAAGATAAATAATAAGCAAGAATATTTCACGATTTGTTTTTAAGATATTGACTTCTGACCTTAAAAGCTCTTTTCTTCCTGATATGTCATATAATACATTAATATATATACACAAGATGGTAAACATTGAATACAGGTAGCCATGAAGTTACAAATGTAACAGAGCTTGCCATTCGTGGGAGTGAATCTTGTACCTTGAATGCGATCACTCCCTCCTTTTGCCCACGCATTTGCCAATTGAATGTGAGGCTCGTTAAGTGCACATGAGGTATCTCAGGGTGAGGAAGGCCATGGAGGGGTACAGGGATGGAATAGGCTACCTGCTTCGGACCACCCAAGGCCTCCCTGAATCTACTAAAATACTTCATGCTCCCCACAATTGCTTCTCCCCTCAACCTATCGCACCAAGTCACTTACCTTGTGAAGATCTGTCTCCTCTCCAGCATCTGTTTCTTTCTTTTTTTTTAATACAATCTAATTGGTTTTTAAAACAAACATAAACAAACAAAACTTAAAAACATCAAATCATCTTCCATATATGTACATACAGTGTGCCGGTTGGTTTACAAATTGCTTTGTGCTTCCATTTCATAGTCTTCAATTATAATTACATTGTATATAATCTCATATTTTCAATCAATATATTAAATACATTAATATCATTATTAATCAATCATTTGACTATACTTTTATTCATTCATGTTTTCCAAAATGATCATATTTTACTTAATTTGTTTTATAACAATTTGTATCATTGTCCCTGATCTATCCTAGAATCATTTTGTAGATATAATTAGAAAAGAATACACCTTTATATATTTTTTTCTAAAAGTCTACATATTTCATTACTGTATTTTATTGTCTAACCATTGATAGAATAGATTCCAAATTTTATAAAATTGTTTACCATCTTGTTCTCTAATTTCAAATGTCAATCTACTCATTTCAGCACATTCCAATATTTTCTTAATGATTTCCTCCTGTGATGGTATTTTCTCATTTTTCCAGTTTTTAGCAAATACAATCCTAGCCGCTGTTAATACATTTACAATCAGGTATTTCAAGTCTTTACTATATATTTCAGGTAAAATTCCCAATAAAAATATTTCTGGTTTCAAATCTATATGCTTTTTTGTCATTTTTTCCAACCACGTGTGGATACAAATTTTCTTTATATGCTGTTGACATTGTCATTTTATAATTTTGAGACCACAATTGTTGCCATTTCTCAAGTTGAATCCCATATCCAAAATTCTTCCCCCAAGCAATCATAGTTTCTTTACCTTGTTCTTCTTCTAGTTTAATTTCTAATAAATATCCATACAGTTTTTTAATCTCCTTTTCATCAGTACCTGTCAAAATCTTATCTAAGTCAGTCAGTTTATCATAGAAACCTTCTGTTTTAGAATCTTTTCTCCAAAGAAAAAGGCCAATTCTTTCTCCATCCACTGTGTGGTCTTTTCCCTTTAAAATAGTATTATTTAACGTCCATCTAGATCTTCTTCTTTGTCCTTTCCATTTAATTGTCATTGGATTGTGATCTTCCCAAGTACTTGTTTCAATATTTATTTATTGAATATTAGTTAACAATTCTGTTGACATCCATATCATATCTATTCTGGACCATTATAAGTGTCTATTTGAGTAGAAGGTGTATTGTTTAGTTTTAGCATTCTTTCTCTCCATGTATCTTTTAAGTTTATTTCATCTACCATTTTAAAAAAAAGGTTTAGGGAGAGTCTTTCTATTTTGCTTTATTGTTTTCTGTGTTGTGTAGTCCAGTTTATTGTCTACAATTCCATTAAAATCTCCCATCATAACTATGTAACATACGTAATTTTTTATAGAATTCTTCTTGATTGTCATTCGGGGCATAGATTGCAATCAGGAGTGTTTTCATATTATTGTCCATTATTTCCACCATTAATATTCTTCTGTCATCATCAGTATAAATCAATTTTGCTGAGATGGTCTCTTTAATATATAAAACCACTCCTCTTTTCTTACATTGTGTCAAGGAAGTGAATATTTTCCCTAATTTTGGCTGTATCAACAATTGTTCAAATTGTTTTTTAATATGTACTTCTTGAAGGCAGATTATATCAAATTTTAGTTTCTCTAATTTATGAAACATTTTCCTTCTTTTAACGGCTGAGTTAAATCCATTTATATTAATTGTAATCAATTTTTTCTCTTCCATGGTTATATTTTGTAATTAGGTTTGACAGCTCTCGTGGATCTTGGTTCATGTTGTTCTTTGGCTTCCTTCTTTCCACCCACTGTACCTTCTTCTTTTTCAGTTGTCATTTGGGACTCCTCTTGGAATTCAATTAGTGAAATTTCTTTTTCTGCCTCTTCCTCCCCTCTGAAAAATTCTGTGTAAAATGATTCAGCTTTCTCAATTGAATCAATTCTATATCTCTGTTCTTGCCATGTAAACATTAAACCTTCTGGAATCAGCCATCTATATTTCACCTCTTTTTAAAGTAACAATTTGGTCAAGAATTGGTATTCTCTTCAGTTATTTCCAAAGCTTCAGCCAATATTTCTATCATTATCTCAGCTAGATTTTGTTCTTTTTCTTCCTCTATGTTTTGGAATCTAAGATAAAATTCTGATCTGTCCATCTCCCATCTCAGCATACCCCTTTTATCTTGTTCAACCACAATTAATCAGTTATCAATGTGTCCAATCTTCTTGTCTCTTTGTTTATCTTGTTCTTCAATTTTTTGGAGTCTCTCATCACACTTCATCATCATTTGTTGGATGTTCTCCACTTTTTCATCGATTTTCCATGTTCTTTGTTCAATGTTCTCTATTCTCTATTGTCTTTTCAATATTCTCTGATCTTGTTTGAATATTTTGAATTCCTTGCATAATCATCTGCAGGGTCACTTTCTGTTGTTCTTTTTCTTGCCTTAATATTGTCTGTATTGAATGTTGTCCTCTAGATGGCGGAGAGGAAGAAGTGGAAGTTGAAGAACCAGGAGCTGTTAATTTCCTACTCATTTTGAGGAGTTCAAAATCTTCATGTTCTTCTAAATCTTAATCCAATCAGTTGGTGAGATGACAGTAAAAATTCAAAAATGAAGGAAAAGACCATAAACACACCATGGACACATACACAAAAGAAAAAAGTTGTAAAATCCTAAAAAAGGTGAAAAAGTGAAGAAAAGGGCTTAAAAAGAAAGGAAAAATTCTTTAGGTTCTTCAACACCTTAATCCAATTAAGAGGTCTCAAATATAAAAGTATGCATCAAAATACCTCCCCCCGCAAAAAAGCCAATATGGAAAGTAGATGGAAAGACAAAAATACCAGGGAGGGAAAGAGAAGAAAAAGGCTACTCCCTTAAAAAGAAACAGAAGGGAAGCATTAATACTAAAGAAAAAGCAGACGTAAAAATTTAACTTCCAAAGACAAGAAAATAAAAAAAACAAAGACAAGTTCCAAAGAGCCAAAAATCCAAATAGCTATTGCGAAAAAAAAGTAAACTGATGAGGAGGGGTAGCACAGCTTAAAAAGAATAAAAAGAGCACACTGCACTTTGTTTGATTATCCAAGATTCTTGTTATAACTCTCTTCTCCAAAGACTTATCACCTTTTCTTTTCCTAAGCTTCAATACCAGACTCCAGCTGTTGATAGAAACCCAGAAGAGCACCTGTAATAATACTCTCCTGTGCTCTTCCCTCTATCTTATCAAACAGCAATGTCCTTGAAACAAAGTCTCAGTTCTTTCTCAGCTTTGTCTGGTCAAAAGAAAAATAGAATATTTCCAAGTCTCTAGTTGGCAGTGTTACAAAGTTTCTTTAGCTTTCACTTTCCCCCTCCTTTTCCAAGCAAAATATAATAACAATTAATTTTTTTAAAAAGAAAAAGAAATTTAAAAATAACTAAAAGGGAGTCTCTGGCTTAAAATATTATAAAATCAAAAAGGAGAGAAGAATATATAAAAAGAAGAAAAAAAAAAACCCCAGCCCAGTTTCAAAATATAAGATCATGTGTAGAAAATCCAGCAATGAGAAAAAAAAAATTACTTTGACATTCCTGTTTAAAATCGCCACTTAATCACTTCTGTCAAAACTTCTACAGATTCTTTCTTTCCCTTAGGGTGTCCTTTCAAGTCTTAAAATAAAGAAAAAGTTCTCACCAAACCAGCACACTCTCTCTTTCCGTTCTCTTTCATTTCAGGAGCAAAGATATCGGCTGCGATCTCAGATCTCCAAGACCGCATGCCGTATCGTCGCGACGTCAGCTCTGCCCTCATGCTCCCCACAATTGCTTCTCCCCTCAACCTATCACACCAAGTCACTTACCTTGTGAAGATCTGTCTCGTCTCCAGCATCTGTCTCTTTGCCTGCTTCAAACGAGCATCAAGAGAAGGAGAGTAGGACGAGTGTGTCCTGCTCGGCTTTTTTAATCACCGAGCCTGCCTGCCACTTTTGGAGCAGTAGGCTGCCTCGGTGAGTCTCCTCCAAAGGCTTCTAGGCTCTATGCATTTGCACGAAGAGAAGCTAAGGCAACAAACTTGCATTGCTCCAAGCCCCTCATAAATGTACAACCACTTTTCCCATGAAGACTAGAACCTTCTGGGCGCCCTGATTCCACAGGATATCAGGCACCCATTTCTGCAAAAGTGGATGGGTGCCTGAACTCGCACAGGACCATGCACCACAGAAATTTCCAGTCTTCATCTGGGTGGAAAGTGTTTGAGGGAAACTGGGAAATTGGAAATGGAGCGAAAAGCTGTATTTTCAAGCAATTCACTCCATTTCGACACACACCCCAGGTCACTCAAACACTTGTCACCCTGACAGAGACTGTAAGCTTTGTCTGCCTGGAAATGGGGTGCTTGAAAACAAAGCTTCTCTTCAGCAAAGGTCTTTCCTGGCGAAAATGGAGCTCTAGAGCAAAGCTCCCTCCCTCCAATGTTTCAGGCCTTCCCTCGATTTGCAAAGCCTTTTCCTGCAGCTCTCATCCAGGCCTTTGTTTGCAGAGAACAGAGACCTAAAGTGCCACGAGATCACACGAGATGAAGCATGTGAGTTCTCAAGCTACTGATCTAGTGTGATCTTGCCGTACTTTAGGCCTCCATTCTCTGTGTACACAAAACAAACAGGCCAAAAAAACAAAGGCTCTCTAGATCTTCGCAAGGTAGTATCCACAGGCCTAGTGCCTACGGAGACCTGGGGAGAGGGTGGGGGTGGAAATTAGCAGGGCGAATGTTTCAGAACTTCTGCAGTTGTTCGTAAAAGTGAACAACTGCCATAGTGCTACAACATTGATAGTTTCGGGACTTGTTTGTAAACACTTATTGCATAACTTCGAATGTTTGCTAAGGGAATGCTCATAACCTGGGGATTACCTGTATTCAGCACTGACAACTGTGATAGTGCATGAAGATGTAACCTTAATATTTTCTTAATAAATTAACAGTATATCTTTATAAATAAAAGTAGTTTTATAGATATTTATCTTAAATATTTACCATGATGTAACTGACAGAAATATTTCTACCATGTTTTTATAAATAAAAAAATTCTAAATATACCCATTACAAATGGTTGCGACTTCGGTTAGCAACCATTTACAAATATGATAATAAAAAAATTCTGATCAATGTGTGTATTTATAACCAAATTTCATGTATCTGACAAGAATGCACAGTGGAGTGATAGTAATGTTGGCAAAGGTATATAATAGAACTTATTATAAATTATATGGCAGCAACCACTGATATTAATGTCTCTCACTCTCTCTGTCCTGTGTTCACTTAATAACAATTTCACTTAACAACAATGCAACTCAGCTGCTAAATGAAAAATGGTTACAATACTGTAAGTACTAACAGAATCAACAGGATCAACATAATTATATGAGTGAGAAAAAATGTCTTTTCTTGTCACTGAACAACAAATAACTGTTACTTATATTAGACAGACACATAATAAATATTTCAGGAATGTACAGATTCAGTCCTGAATGAAGAGTTATTTGCAACATAAAATATGCTTATTTGAATAGCAATTCTATATATTAAAGGGCATGAAAGCTACATGCTGAACTAAAAATTGTTAGTGTCTTACTGAGAAAAAAATCACAATTAAATCAGTTCATGCTTGACATTTAGTTTCTGTCTAAATTGTTGGAAGGAACAACAGCTCAGTTCCTGAGAAACATGTGAAGGAAAGACTAGATTTTGCACAACAGAACTTAGTGCAAACAAGGATCCTCTGTTATTTGTTAAAAATGTGTTCAAGCCTTTGTGCTTATAGGTTTAAGCAGAATGGTTTAGCACTCCTGTTGTCATGCAATCATCTAGAAATATTTAACTACTCATAGATTAAACCCTTCTTCATATATGAGCTGTAGTAGCTATCATCTATTGGGTTTATTCAATGGAGTGTTCAAAATGGTGGTTCAGTTTTCACACCATTTTGATACCTACCTGTTCCACAGACATAGCTTTAGTCTCAGAGGAATGAGTGGCATCTACGTAAAAACCTGCCCCAGCAATAACATGAACACCAGTTTCTTCTGAAAGCTGTTTTAGTATCTTCACATCTCGCATGATCCCAGTGGTTGTATTTTCCACTATGCTTCCACCTCCTACAGCCTTGTAATGAAGGAGTTCTTCTCTCACAGCATCAGTCTCTTCATACAGCAGAAGATTCTCTTTGTGGCTATAAGGATTCTGTTTAAGCCAAAACAAGTGCTTCATCTCAATGGGTTTTTCAGAAAGAGCTTCTTGACCTGGAGGTGGCGGGTAGTAACAGCAACTGAAGCCCATTGTCAAGTGTTCATGCGTCATAGTGTAGCCCAGTTGGCTAGGGTCTATTAGGCCCAATACAGTCTGAATCTTACCCTTCAGCGAAGACATTCCTTGCTTTCTTGTCTTAAAATATGTTTTCTAAGGGAAAAGAACAAAAAACAATTTCATGCAATCTTTGTTATGCATATTAACAAAGACACTGGAGAAACACGCAAGAACTTATTTTAAATATATATTATTTTAAATATATTATTTTATTATTTTATTTTTATTATTTATTTTATTTTTATTATTTATTTTATTTTTATTATTTATTTTATTTTATTATTTTAAATTTTATATTAATATATTTATTTTAAATATATTTAAATATCTTCTATTTTGCTAGTAAGTGAAAAAAACTGGACTTTTATGAAAGGAATGATGAATTTTATTTATTTCACTGTGGATACTAGGCCCTTGAAAACTATTTTGTCCAAAATATGGTTTTAAAGTATGTGATAAGATTTCTGGAATCTTTTGAAGACTGAAAGATAAATTAGTTAGGAAATATAGCTGCTGCTAATAAATAGATATAAGTAGGTTGAATTTTCCTTTATACTTATTGCATATACATCTCTATTATTTGAAATACTTGCTATTTCAAAAGCATCTCTGAAGCATAAAAACAGCAAAGCTTTACACTTCATAAAAGGAAATAAATAGTGAAAGTGATACTGGTTTTTTCCTAGTCATTGCTTCTTGAACTCAAAATTCTCAGCTTATACTGATCAAACAAATCACAGATATTTAAAAGGCCCAAGTAGTTAACTTATAATTGCAACTGTACAATTGTCTAACTGGGAAAGGAACTACAAGAGATAGAAAGAAGGAATATAAACCATCAAAATAATGCATTACTAAGGGAATAGAAGGAATATATAAACACAGATTAAAGACTTTTTCTTCTAACTAGAAGCAAAGTATGTCATACGCTAAATTAACTGACCAACTATTTTTGTTGTATTAAGTGAATGATGTAATAACAAAAAATAAATTGACATGGGAAAACCTGCATAGTTCAGGAAGACAAAATCGCTGCAATAATCATAGAAAACTGAACAAGCAAGAAAAAAAAAACCTATAGTTTTCTTCTATGCAGGAGATCTTTTCAAGATAGATACAGCTGCTTTTGGAAATAACCCAGATGTGGATGAAGGATGAATCTTATAAACAGCATAAATTATAGCAAAAAGTGGCTTCCTTTCTGAAAAGTCTAGATTTTTTAAAAAAAAATTGTTTCATTTCCAATCTGCTAAATGAAAAGGGGGGTTATTCAACAAATTTTATTTTAAATTTAAACAAATTAAATTTGTTTTATTCAAACAAATTAAATACTGAAGATTTACAGTAGAAATGCCATTAGTTAAAATGGAACTGAACAACAATAACAATAAACCAGCACAAGGAATGAGGGAGTCATCTAATTCTTGACTGTCCATTCCACAGGACTGGGGCAGCCACAGAAAAGACCTGCTTCCTCTCTTCTATCCCAAAATCATGGGCCAGGAGTGGACTGGGGAGCAAGGATACAGTTCATGTCTTCCTGTTTTAAGTGCACTGATTGGGCAGATTCTTTGTAATTTTTACAAAGCCATGAAGATTGTTATAGGTAATCACCAACATATTAAATTGGAACCAAAACAAACAGGCAGCCAATATTATGCTCATAGCTTTGCAGCAATGCTAAATGGCTTCATTTACCAGCTTCTATGCTTTCACATTCTGCTGAACATTCTTTTTTAAAAAAGAGAGGGTGTTGCACTCTAGAACTAAGAAAGGCATGAGTTGACCCTAAGGGACTGCTGGGGTCCGATTGCCATCATCATACAAAACTAGTTGAAAGGCTTCCTTTGTCAACCAGCTGTTTATTTGTTCTATTTATCTGTTTCCCTTTTTGCCGCAACAGCACGAAGCAGCTAACAACATATAAAAATATTGTCAAAATACATTTTAAAACAGCATTAAAAACAAGCAGAAGCCATGAACCAAGAAACAGATTATGGATCAGCGTGAGCCTGTTTAAAGCTATCTTGGATTCAGATCCAATGGTTTCTGGACAAAAATAGTTTGGTACAATTCCAGCCAATCCATAATAGCCTGAAGATACAGTATTGGATAAGGATATTGAAAACAGTAATTCCTCCTCCCACCCTTTTGTTGTAAGCAATCCAGAAGGATACCATAATTGAAGGTATCAAAAGTTGCTGACATTTCCAACAGACTAGCACAGATCCTAACAAAGGTCATGCATAAGACTGATCAATTTACTTCAATCCCATATATGACTGTGAAACCACACTATAAGCAGTAAAAAAAAAAATCAGTTTTATCCAGTGTTCTCTATTATTCTCTAAAATCCTTCTTAAACGTGGAAGTTTGGGCATACAGATAATGTCCGACTTACAACAGTTCATCGCAGTTACAATGGCACTGAAAAAAGTGACTTATGACCATTTTCCCCACATATAACTATTGCAGCATACCCATCACAGCATGATCCAAATTTGGATGTTTGGCATCCCCATAGTCATTTGATCCATATTTATTATGGTTACAGTGCCCCAGGGTCACCTGATCCATATTTATTATGGTCATTTGAACCATATTTATTATGGTTGCAGTGCCCCAGGGTCACTTGATCGCTTTTTGCAACCTTCTGACAAACAAAGTTAATAGGACAGCCAGATTCACCTAACAACCTTGTTGCTAACTTAGCAACTGCAGTAATTAACAATTGTGGCAAGAAGGTTGTAAAATGGGACATTTAACAAAGTCTCACTTAATGACAGGGGTCTATAGGGTCATAAATTAAGGACTACCTGTAGCGCAATATGTCTAAAATGATCTATTCTTTATCACAAAAACATTTTTATTTTATCTTAGGCCAAAATAAAAAGTACTAAGTTTGTGTAGCCAATTATAGCAATATGCATGCTTAAATTTGCCAGTTTATTTACAAGTACTGCAGAGTCTGGTGGCAGGAAGTTAGTAAATTAAATATCATTGCTTAAAAATATCTAACATCCATCATATTGCTTATTTCCCTGCATATTTTAGTCACTCATACATGGTGACTAAATTGTGCTTTTTAAAATGGCTTTCCTTCTGTGGAATAGTATTAAGAGTGTCTGAGAGCAGACAATTTACACATTTACAATCTTATACTACATATAAAAATAGGCTAAGCCTATAAGAAAATTTATCCACATTGCCCTACTTGAAAATCTCTTATTTCCAAAGATACCAATGTAATAGAAAAACATTTTGCCGATGATGAAAGTAACCAGGTATAAATAGGTAAGGAAATTATCTGGCCTCTGAGTCTTTAAAAAATTCTAAGTTTTACCCTGCATTTGGCTGACTAGAACTTGGAAATAAACAAAAAAACAAATGCAGATCTTTCAATGCCAATAATGTTTAAAATCCTTGCATGGTTTGATGATTTCATATTTGTACATGAAATTAGTCTTGATTAACTATTAAAATTATTAACTACGTCTAAAAGGCTTGTTATTTTTTTTAAAATATACAGTTTAATTTAATATGTCATATACAAAGTTTTAAGCTTGTTAGGAGAAGTTCAAAATATGAAAAAACAAAGTTTATCATCCCAGTATGAACAAGGCCAAGAAATCAGGTTTTGAAACTCAAATCTTCCAACAATTAATAACTAATTCCAACATTTATTTATTTATATTCCATATTTTCACTAAGCATAACTGATTATTTTGATTCGTATTTGTCTGCTGGACAATACAAAAGCTTGAGGAGATAGTTATAAATTCTAGTCAGCCAAAATGATCAGTTATGAAACAAACTACCATTTAATGATGTCCAGAGGATAGGACTAACTGGAGCATACATTATTGATCAAACAGAAGCCCTTTCTGACTGCCTTTTAGTTCATAATAGCATAAACATTTATTTGTTACTTGCAAAAAAGCTCTCAGAGCAGATTTTCAGCATTCTTCTTTTGCGTATAAATGAAACATACAAAGAGAATAGAATGTCCAAGAAGTCTGTTACTTCTACGGGAAATTAACAATCCTTCTTACTTGCATTGTATGCAAAACATCCTGTTACAAAAAGAAAACATATAACAAAGCAAATAGAATCCATGTCACAAAGCAAATAGTTACTGACTGGACAGCTTTGCAAAAATATCATTGTGCTGTCAGGATATATGGTTTTCAATTTGTCTGTTACCCTTATTTTTTACAAGCAAAGTTAGAAAAAAAAACTGATTTAGGGAAAAATGAGTGTGATGCATCTTTTCTAAAGACAAATATCAGTAAAAAAATAGCACCAAAATAAGATTATAAAATATGGGCCAAAATGCTACCTTGCTGATTGAAAATAAACCCCTACTCTTTTCACTAGAACTATTTCTAGTTAACAAAATAATGCCTCACATCTCCAAAGGGATTTTTCAAGGGTGAATCATTA
This sequence comes from Pseudonaja textilis, assembly GCF_049901715.1. Classification (NCBI taxonomy): domain Eukaryota; kingdom Metazoa; phylum Chordata; class Lepidosauria; order Squamata; family Elapidae; genus Pseudonaja; species Pseudonaja textilis. The sequence goes on along the minus strand of NC_142008.1, from coordinate 23,380,811 downwards.
AAAGCCAAATGCTTCTTTTGGGTAACCTCTGTTCATTTTGATTAAACTCAAGTTGCCGAACTCAGTCATTAATCAAGTACTCTTGGTAAGATCCAGCCTCCAGCTGGCTAAAAGCTTGAGAAAGGTTCAGTGATCTGATGCATATTTATAGTCAAGACAAAACAGGAGAAAAGGCTAATAATAATCTGTCTCACACACACACACACACCAAATATATTTTGCCAGTGTTCATTAAATGGCATTTTAACATCAATCTAAATTATATTTTAAATATCAATCTAAAATCTATATCAACACAAATCCTTCCATTGGCTCTTTATCTAATTCTAAATGTAAAAACATATTATACTGATGAAAAGTATCTCTTTTTACTTCTAAATAAGCAGATATTAATACCTGATTAAGATTCAGTATCGGCAAGGAGAATGACATGCTTTTAACCCTTTGACTTGCATTCTACAGGTGAAACTCGAAAAATTAGAATATCGTGCAAAAGTTCAATTATTTCAGTAATACAAGGTGAAGGTTAAAAGGTGAAACTAATATATGAGATAGACTCATTACATGCAAAGCAAGATAGTTCAAGCCTGATTTGTCATAATTGTGATGATGGCTTACAGCTCATGAAAACCCCAAATCCACAATCTCAGAAAATTAGAATATTACATGCAATCAATAAAACAAGGATTGTACATAGAACAATATCAGACCTCTGAAAAGTATAAGCATGAATATGTACTCAGTATTTGGTTTGGGCCCCTTTTGCAGCAATTACTGCCTCAATGCAGCATGGCATGGAAGCTATCAGCCTGTGGCACTGCTGAGGTGTTATGGAAGACCAGGATGCTTCAATAGCGGCCTTTAGCTCTTCTGCATTGTTCGGTCTCATGTCTCTCATCTTTCTCTTGGCAATGCCTCATAGATTCTCTATGGGGTTCAGGTCAGGCAAGTTTGCTGGCCAATCAAGCACAGTAATCCCATGGTCATTGAACCAGGCTTTGGTGCTTTTGGCAGTGTGGGCAGGTGACAAGTCCTGCTGGAAAATGAAGTCAGCATCCCTATAAAGCTTGTCTGCGGAAGGACGCATTAAGTGCTCCAAAATCTCCTGGTAGATGGCTGCATTGACCCTGGACTTAATGAAGCACAGTGGACCAACACCAGTAGGTGACATGGCTCCCCAAATCAACACAGACTATGGAAACTTCACACTGGACTTCAAGCATCTTGCAGTGTGTGCCTTTCCACTCTTCCTCCAGACTCTGGGTCCTTGGTTTCCAAATGAGATGCAAAAGTTGCTCTAATCAGAAAAGGAGGACTTTGGACCACTGAGCAACAGACCAGTTCTGTTTTTCTTTAGCCCAGGTAAGATGCTTCTGACATTGTTTGTTGTTCAGGAATGGCTTGACAAGAGGAATACATTTGAAGCCCATGTCCAGGATCCGTCTGTGTGTGGTGGCTCTTGATACACTGACTCCAGCCTCAGTCCAGTCCTTGTGAAAGTCCCCAAAAATTTTGAATGGCCTTTTTCTGACAATCCTCTCCAGGCTGCGGTCATCCCTGCTGCTTGCGCATCTTTTTTTCCACACTTTTCCCTTCCACATAACTTTCTATTAATGTGCTTTGATACAGCACTTTGAGAACATCCAACTTCATTTGCAATTACCTTTTGAGGCTTTCTCTCCTTATGGAGGGTGTCAATGATGGTTTTCTGCACAACTGTCAGGTCAGCAGTCCTTCCCATGATTGTGATTCCTACTGAACCTGACTTAGAGACCATTTAAAGGCTCAGGAACCCTTAATTAGATGATTAGAGTGGGGCACTTTGAGTCTATAATTTTGAACCTTTTCACACTATTCTAATTTTCTGAGATTGTGGATTTGGGGTTTTCATGAGCTGTAAGCCATAACCATCTCAATTATGACACATCACGGCTTGAACTATCTCACTTTGCATGTAATGAGTCTATCTCATATATTAGTTTCACCTTTTAAGTTGCATTACTGAAATAAATGAACTTTTGCACAATATTCTAATTTTTTGAGTTTCACCTGTAGTTATAATTCCAGAATCCCACACAATTCACATTTACAATTTTTATTGACAAAATATAAATTGGTATTTAGTTTAAAAATCATTCTACATCAATATTTAAGGACTGAGTTGCAATACATTTATTAAATTTATTGCTTTCTTGTTTACTAAAAAGTTGTGCTTATGGAAGTTAAGAATAAAATACAATAAAGTGAAATGCAACATAAATTTAAAATATTAGAATTCCAAAATTAGTTTGGGGCACAAGTCTAATCCCTTGTTCCTATTGAGTTCTATGTTAAAATTAATACAATATAATACTTCATACATACTATCTGTGCTCAAGCTTCTAGACAATAGATCACAAATAAAACAGAAATTGAACAAACATAACTTTCTTGCTAACAATGAACAACATAAGACAGCACAAAACAAAAGTAATCTAAAAAATCTGGATATATCTAAAAGCTATTTTAAATGTTTTGATTATTTTTTATCAGGCTGAAGTTTTCTTAAAAGCCTGGAACTGCTACACTGTAAATAAATATACTGTACAACTGTATAAATCAATTGTGAAAAATGCTAGGGTAGATTCACATATTTAAACGATTTCTTTGCAATAACTAAGTCAACATCTGTCCCAGGTTAATGATGCATGCTAGTTTAGTTGCAAACAGCAGGTCTTATTATATCAGCATAAATTCAATAAACCCAATTTCTTTAAAGCTTCTATCAACTTCTCAAATTTTTAACATTTCTTTTAGTAGAAAAATCTTGACAGTATAAATCAGTTTCCTTCTTGGTTACTGAGATTCATAGAGTGAAATATAATTTCAGAGGAATTATGCAACCATACTTCTTTTCTTATCACACTACATATGTTAGCCAGCTAAGCAAGGCAAGAATGTATGTTGCCATGTCCATATATATTTTTAGGAACATCCATTTTCAACAGAGCTTGAGTGCCACAAAACTTAAGCTAACAATTTTATTTTAACACTAGACAATGCAGGACCGACATCTTTTCAGAGACATTTGCTTACCTAAACAGAGAAAAAGAATGACCACAGATGGGCAATGGAAGTGAGAGCAAGTTCAAGTTCCTGCTAGATTACCCATTGATATTGCTTATGGGAAACTGGCATGGGGCAACAGAAATCACTCCTTCTCTTAGGCTGACCTGCAGAATTTCCTGCCATCTTGCTATGGGGAGGAGTAACAAAGGGGGCCACAGGCCACAAAGAAAACTGCACCCCATTCCCCCATTCTGGTCAATCTCTACCTTCCATGACTGGCAAGGCCTCGTCCAATGACTGGTGGATGGTGCCCAGCCTGCCTTAGCTTACCAGTAGGCATCTAAGTCACTCATCCTTCCCTTGACACACACCATTTCAGCTTCAGCTTTGGTTCCAAAGCAGCAGATTGCCATTCACAGGTCATATCTTAGTACCAGCTGATTGAGGACAGGATCAGAGGGAGGTAGAAAAGAGGATGAGGAAACACTTCTTGATTTTTTTCTTGCACCGTGCAAGAAATGCAGCTGGAAGGTAAAGCAGTATGGAAATGGTTATAAATTTGCCAAATTTCATTTCCACAGGAGTCATGGGTCCCAAATTTTGCACAATCTATACAGTAGCCGATAAACCCCTTTGAGATATACTAATTCAGGTGGCCCTGAGAGCTTCCGGTGGCAGGACAGGGCGAATGGAGGTGAAGAAGACTGTTGCAGTCTTTGAATACCTTTTCTGGCGCCAGGAGCGATCCCCCAGGGATACACGAACCCCGGAGAGGTTTGTGTCAACGTGGAGAACCTCGAGCGGAAGAGTGGGGAAGGCAACCCCCCGACAGCGAAGAGGGAAGCTCCCGAGCCCGGCACAAAAGAGTAAGCTGTCATTCTATGGCGGCTTCAAGTCCGGTTTGCCACCTGAGTGAATAAGCAAAGTAGTGACAGCCTGCGAGGTCGAGAGTAACAGGAACAGAGAAACGGTTTATAACTTGGAACCTTTGAAGACTGAAGATAGCAGAATGACAGAAGAATGACAGCGTAAATTCTTCTCTCCTGGTTGTGATTAGCACCTTTCAGAAGTTGGGTGGAAAGCGGCCAGAAAAGCAGTTGGGAAAATGAAAGGACTATAATGGAGAGCGGAAAAGCCTAAGCACCAAAGTGAAAGCGCAGATTTTACCCTGTGAAAGGGAAGCTCTGGAGAAAGAGGGAGATTGCTAAAACCAGGAGATCGGAGGTCTGGAATTGGTGAGGGGCTTCATCTGATTTTTGGACCTTTCTTTTTGACTTTACTTGAGAAAAGGGAGGCGACAGAGGTGAAAGAATACTGCCATTGATCGAGTCTGATGAATCCTCAGATCTGAGCACAACACGACTATCACATCTATTTAATATTGTGGAGAAGACAAACTGAGCATTATATTGGACTTTGGAAGATTTGTATGTTGATTTAAAAGTTGGAAAGCAAAGAAAGAAGAAGAAGCAAGAGGAAGAAGGCAGAGACAAACAGAAGGCTGGGAAAGACGGCTTTGGGACTGCAGATTAGTCAGCACATTACACCATTTGCTGATTGGAATTCTGAAAAGAATCCTCTAGCTGGAAGATGGACTTTTAGCTCACCCAACTTGCTTTCTTTATTACGTGGTACTACTTAATATTACTAGTTTGGCACTACTTTCCCCTTAAGATGACTTCCTTGCTTTTTGTTTGTTGATTCTCTGAAGCTGTGGTAATCTCTCTCCTACCCTTTCTCTTATTGTTTTGCCCCCTGCCTTCCTATTGTATCTCCTAAATAGCTTACATAATTCTACTTATTTGGGGGGGAAAAAAGAGGGGGGTATATTATTACTATAGAGTTAAGAGATTACTGTTGTAAGTATTAATAGTAAAGAGGGATAAACTCTGTTGATATAAACTATTTATAAATTATTTAGACTACTTAAGACATTTAAGATTAATTCCTTAAAGTGTTAATTGATGTACTATTGCTGACCAATTTTCTTATTACATAGACTAGAATACTGTAGTAGATATCTATTTATGATATAGGGGAAAAGACTGTGGAGTGAGATATTAAATTGAAATACGTGAATAGATTTTCAAATACAAGACCCAAACACTGAATGGTGATTTGGGATAATATATCTAAAATTGTGCATCAACAAAAACAAATACTTAGAGAGATGACATCCACGACAACTATGGCCTTAAAAACAGGAAGGAAGGCTACCCCGACCCTATCGACTACGTTGATACCCACCCCACCAACAACTCAAAAAACTATCGAGGAGTCCTTAACAGGGGAAAAGCAGCCTAATGTCCCCAACATTAATATACAAACTTCCTTATTATGCAGGAAGCTATATCTAAAATGCAAGAAATGATGATTAAAAATCACAATGAAACTAGAGCAGATATAAGCGAATTGAAAGATGAGATGGGGAAACTGAAGGCTGAAATGAAAGCGGATATATCGAAGGTGGAGGGTAAGATAGGGTCTCTACAGCAGGCCATGGAGAAAAATGAAGTGAAAATAAAATATATAGAGAGTAGAACAACACGCATGGAGACTAACTTTGAAAGGATGGATGAGGAATTTAAAAATGTACTTAGAGAAATGGAAGACTCACTGGTTCACCTCGAGTTGGACAAAGCAATGGCGTATTTAAGGTTCCAGAATGTGGCTGAAGCAAAAAATGAAGAATTGGAACATTTGATGGCAGAAATATTGGCTGAATGGTTAGGAAAAGAAAAAGATGACCTAATTAAAGAGTTTGATGAGGTATATAGGGTTAGCACAAGCTACACCAGAGGCAACAACTGTCCAAGAGAAATCCATATCCGCTTCTCTAGGAGATGTCTGAGAGATTTAATTTTGAAAATGTCTAGGGAGGAAACGATAACATATAAAGGCAGAGAAATTATGATTTTAAAACAAATTCCAAAGAAAGTGAGGACGATAAAACAAGATTATAAATTTCTAGCTAATGATTTAAATAAAAAAGGAATCCAATTTAAATGGTTAATCCCGGAAGGGATGTTAATTACGTGGAAAGAAAGGAAAATCAAAATAGAATCGATAGAACAGGCCCAAGACTTTTATCAACAGCTCACGGATACGAATGGTCAATCCACTAAAGAAGAACTTAAAAGGAGACCACAGGAGGACCGATATCGTCACAGAACCCAAAAGGAACGATTTTCTCCAATTTCAAGTGATAAACCACAACCTGGGAGAGAAGAGCAAATCCCACAACAACAACAACAAGAAGAGAATCGAATCATTACTAGGCAAAAATCTAAGCAGACGTAGATAAATGGTGGAGGGGAAGAAGTTGCTCTCCATCAATATAAATGGATTAAATTCAATATCAAAAAGAAAAAGGATATTTTCAAAACTTATTCAACATAACGCAGATATAATATGTCTTCAAGAAGCACATATTTCAAAAAATGATGAAAGACATCTAATTTGTCCAAAATTAGGGAAACTTTTTACAGCACCGGCCGATAAACACAAGAAAAAAGGAATTGCAATTTACGTAAAACAAGATGTAAAGGCAGAATTAACCTGGTCGGATCCCGAAGGAAGAACTCTGGTTATACAAGTTTGGATAAACCACATCACATTTTTACTTGTAGCAATCTATGCCCCAAATGAAGACCAAGGAAATTTTTTAAACACCTCCACCAAAAATAGTAGGCTTGAAAAAAGGAACATTTGCTTGATTGGCGATTTTAACTCCATTGCAGACTACCAAAAAGACCATAGTAATATAGGGAAAAAACAAGAAGGGGAAAAGGGAACTTTCTCTGGCATGTAAGGAAATGATGAAAGAGTTAAATTTAAAAGATTTATGGAGGGAACAGAACCTTGAAGAGGAACAATTTACATACTATTCCAATCCACATAAGACTTGGACTAGAATAGATATGGCTTGGATGGATTTGGATTTGGCTAATGAAATAAAAGAAATTAAAATCCTACCAAATGAATGGGCTGACCACAACCCAATACAGCTAATTTGGAGAGACAGGAGAGGAATAAAAAAAGATGGACACTAAATACCCAAATAGTAAGCGAAGAAGAGTATATTAATAAGCTGAAAGAGGAGCTAAACTATTTCCTAAAAGATAACAATAATGAAACAACTTCAAAACAGAATATTTGGGATACTATAAAGCAATTATAAGAGGTACAACAATTTCCTATAATGCTATGAGAAACAAGAGAACTTATGCCCGACAAAACGTATTACAACAACAAATCAAAGACTTAGAAATACAATCACAAAAAACCCCTAAGATCCAAGGAATATAAAACCAGTTAATATTAGCCAAACATAAGCTGAATTTAATTGAACAAGATAAAATAGAAGTTAGTTTGAGAAGGTCCAAACAAAATTATTTTGAACACGCTAATAAACCAGGAAGATGGCTATCTTATAAACTTAAAAAAGAAAAAGAAAAGAGACTGATACACCAACTAATACACGAGAAAGGCATACCACAACATGAGATTGAGAAGAAAAAGATATTATAGTAAACTATTTTCCAAAGATTATATAAAAAGAAGAAATCAATGAAGACAAAATAAGAACTTATCTGGAGAATACGAATGATAAAACAATAGGGAAAGAGAGAAAGAATTATTAAATAAGGATATTACATGGTCTGAGTTGAAATCTGCAATGGAGAACCAAAGTAATAACAAATCCCCTGGTCCAGATGGGATTCCAGTAGAATTGTACAAAGCTACAATAGAGTTAGTAGGGCCACTGAAGTGTTTAACGAAGTACTTTTGGCAAACAAAATGCCAGACTCATGGAGGGCGTTGATTTCATTAATTCGAAGGAGGATGTAGATGCCAGATATATCAACAATTATAGACCAATTTCACTTTTAAACGCTGATTATACATTATTTACCTCAATTATAGCGAATAGAGTAAAACAAGTTTTAAATTTATACATTCATGGAGATCAAAATGGTTTCCTTCCGTCCCGCCAAATCAAAAATAATCTAAGAACCGTTATTGACATCTTAGAATATTATGAAGTTCATCCAGAGAAACAATTTGCACTCATGTTTTTAGATGCGGAGAAAGCATTTGATAATCTACATTGGCACTTTTTAATACAAAAAATCTATAACATGAGTCTGGGCACTAAATTCGAGAATATTATCACAACAATTTACAACACCCAACAGGCCAACATACTAATTAATGGTGAACAAACAGGCCCATTAAACATTGAAAAGGGCGTTAGACAGGGTTGCCCCCTCTCACCCCTCCTATTTATACTTACTTTAGAATCACTGTTAATGCGGATAAGACAAAACTCTGAAATCCAAGGAGTAAGGGTCAAAGCAGAGAAATATAAACTATAGGCGTTTGCAGACAATATGGTTTTCTTCCTAGAGGAACCCATGGAAAAAGGACATAACCTAATAAAAGAACTAGAACAATTTGGTTCAGTAGCAGGATTAAAGATCAATAGAAATAAGACAAAATTAATGACTAAAAATCTAACAGAGAATCAGAGGAAAGAATTAGAAAAAACCATAGGGATACAGGCAACAAAAAAGGTCAAATATTTAGGCATATGGTTAACACCACATAGTAAATCGCTCAAAGAGAATAATTATGATAAACTATTACAGCAAATTAAGAAAGACCTAGAATCCTGGAATAAGCTGCAGCTTTCTCTATTAGGCAGGATTGCCACGATCAAAATGAACATCTTACCAAAATTCCTTTACTTATTCCAGACAATCCCAATTAAATTACCAAAAAATTTTTTTGAAGATATAAATAAGGTAACACTTAAATTTATTTGGCAAGGGAAAAAAGCTAGAATCAATATTAAGGCTTTACAAGATGCAAAAAGTAGAGGGGGGCTAGCGCTCCCAAATTGAGAATTATATTATTGGGCAGCCAACTTATTATGGTTAAAAGGCTGGGTTAATTTACTCAACAAAAGAACTTTAGCCTTAGAAGGGCACGATCTTCAGAGAGGGTGGCACGCATTTCTATGGGAAGTGGGGAAAACTAAACAGTCGTATTTTCATAGACACCTTATTAGAGATTCATTATTAACTAATTGGAAAAAAATATGCAAAAAACATTATTTAAAAATTCCGATTTGGCTTTCAACAATGGAGGCAATGGTTCATCCCAACAATTTGGATATAACAAAAATGACTAAATATAAAGATTTATTAGACCCTCTAGGAAAATTAAGAACTCGACAGGATTTACAGGAACAGGGATTTAAAATTGACCAGTGGTTATATATACAAATCCATAGTAGATACAAACAAGATATCAAAGAGTTTGGAATCCATAGCAAATTACAATATTTAGATAAAATCTTATTAGGATCAAATAAAAAGAATATCTCCAAATTTTATAAATATTTATTGGAGGTAGAATTAGAGCAAGAGATAGTGAAAGGGAACATGATAACGTGGCGTAGGAATATTGGAAGAAGCATTACATTAACAGAATGGGAAAAGATCTGGAATAGAAAGATCAAGATTACGAAATCGGCGGCGTACAAAGAAAATATGTATAAAATGTTATATAGATGGCACTTATCCCCTTTGAGGTTGGCGAAGATGAACCCTAACATGAGCTCAAGGTGTTGGAAATGCAAAAGCACTGAAGGAACATTTTTCCACACGTGGTGGTCTTGTAAAATTACCCAAAAATTTTGGCAAAAAAATCAGAAAATGGTTGGAGGAGATAACTAAAGAACAAATAGACTATAAACCAGAGTTCTTCCTGTTAGGGATCTCTGATAGATATTTATCCAAAAAGACAAAATACGTAATAATTCATATTCTAACTGCGGCTAGATTAGCGTTTGCTCAATGTTGGAAATCACCTCATACACCCTCAGAGCAAATGGTTATTCAGAAAATTTGTGAGTGTGCTGAAATGGATAAACTAACGATAGCGTTAAAAAACAAAGAGTCCTCAACATTTTACGACAACTGGGACTCATGGTATAATTGGCTTACACAGAGACAAATTATGTAAATGATAAAAAGTAACTTAAACATAATGAAAAAGAGGAGTAGATTGGATATGACAAAGAGAAATGATCCTTACAGACTGTCACAAAAAGATATCATTCGTTTTTAATTGTATTTAATTGTATTTTCTACCCTATTCTCCCTCCCCTTCCCTTTCCCTCTCTCCCTCTATATCTTTTCTCTTCCCCCCAACCAGCGTTTATCCGGTGTGTTAGGCCGGGTGTTTTCCTTCTTTCCCCCTAGCCGTTCTCTTTCTATTTTGTAAATGTATTGTCGATGTGTTTTTAAATTGTAAATTCAATAAAATCTATTTTTTAAAAAAAGAGATATACTAATTCAAAAATTGTTGCCCTATGATGCACTATTTCATCAAATTGAAGGCTACAAACATTCAGACACAAAAGTGTTATACTGTATATAGCTAAACTATTAGACCTCAACTATATGTATATCCTCAAGATGTGATAAAATTGCAGTATTTCAAAATACTTTTAGCAAATCAGCACTAAATTGTCTTATGTTAATTTTATTTTTTATTTCTACATACCAGTACAAAAGGAGTTGAAGGAGAGGCCAAGAAAGATCAAACTGCTACTGAATCAAACAGAATAATTTTAATTTAGAATTTATCACTTAAGCCAAATAACTCTGAATGTGACCTATAGAAAGTTAATGGTGCATACAGTAGTTTTCAGAATCACTAATTAATATAATCTCAATCTATAAAACATTAGGATAGTGAAGTTTACATAACATGCTTTTTATTTTCAAATAGGCATATTTATATCCACATACAGAAGAATGCCATCAGAATTGTTTCTCAAGATACTACAACAATATAAACATTTTTGTTCTGAATATGTATATATCAGCAAAATAAGTCACAGACCCAGTTAGAATTACCAATAGTCCTTGATATACGATTGGTCACTTAAAAGACATTCAAAGTTATGACAGACCCCACCAAAAGCTACTAACAACTCTATTTCGAAGTTGCAGCTACAGTTACAGTTACAGCTCCTGATGGTCATTCACTCTTTCAACTGATTGCAGGGATGCTGCAGTGCTCCAACCTCTCTTCCCTCATCCTGCACCACTGTGACTCTTCTGGCCTTCAGCTTATTTGCTATATACAGTCACTCATTGCACACTTACATTTTTAAGATTTCCAGACCTCAGGGTCAGACAACTTGTCCCTGGATTATATAGCTGCCTCCTGGAAGTTGCTGACACTTTGGTCCACCCACATGGTGGCTTCCGCATGGCTACCTTGCAACGCACAGATGAACTGTTCTGTTTTTCCACCAGTTTGCATGGTATTGTGCAGACCTTGTTAAGGCAGCACAACGGTAGAGCTTACTCCTGGGCAACCAGTGAGGCATCTGCAAGGAGTTGAAAAGGTTAAGAGAGGAGGAAGGTGTAGGGCCTGGTGGGATGGAAAGGTACAGGGACCTAGTTGAAGGGCAAAATGGCCTGTGAGACCCAGTAGGAAAGGTCTGCAGGGACCAATGGGCGAGAAAAAGGCCTGCAGGGAATCAATGGGGATACAAAGCATGGTGAACCTTGAGGGGTGGGGTCCCAGGGCAGGTAGACCTGGGCCTGCACTGGATTCCTAAGGGCTTTTCCCATGCTGGAGGCACTTCATGCTCTGCTTAACAAATTGCACATTTGTTTAATGCCACATTAGAGACAGCATAGAATAGGGGTTGTTAAGCAAGGCCTTATTTAATGGCTATCACCATGATCAAATGTAAAGGATCGACTTTATTATAGTCATATCTCAAAAATACTGTTTGGAAAAAACGCCACTATTTATAAGGTTGTAATAACAACTAAGTATGATAAACAATGTACAATTTATATTGTAATTCTGATTTGGTAAATATGTCTTGTAGAGTTGTAATTGCAGGAATGTTCCAATCTCTGATGGCAAACCTCAGATAAAGAATGTTTCCAAGCAAATACAACTCAGGCAAACAAAGTCACTAATCTATGGATACAGGAGGATTAGAGGGGAAGTAGACATACGTTAGACTTTAACTAGAGATAATTAATTGTATGGATTACTGTACTAAACAGTAACGAAAGTTAAGCAGTAACCAAACTTATCCAATGATGGAGGATAACTAAAAATGTATATAAATGCAAGACTATACTCCAATAAAGATCATCATCATAATTCAGTTGTTCATGATCAAACAACTCGACTGCCTTGTCATTACAACAATGTCTTAATACTATTAGCTTGTATATTCAAGTATATTAAAATATGTTCTATCAATAAAATACAACATTATAACAATTCTAAATCAAAATTACTTTGAACCATAATATCAAATTGCAGATATAATTGATGTAATTCTTTGTATTTCAGGGAAGGAAAAAGATTGCACCCACTGATTCTTTGGAAAGATCTTTTTGCCCTCAGTACCTCAAATGAACTTTTTAGATAATTTATTCAACAAAATAATATGAAATATTAGTATATCTGTAATACATGGAGCTTTTCCACTTAGGATTCTGGTAATTTCTTTCCTGAGTCTGTGCAAACAAATGTTGTCTTGAAGTTTCAGGCCATTTTATTTGTATTTGGTTCACTTAAGTCAGATGCAATAATTACCTCAAATGAGAAGAACAGCACAGTGCAATATTCTGATGCAAATTTTACTGAGTCCAATGAAATGTACAAGAATTTATTCAATTTCTTTAAGAATATTTACAAATTGTTAAAAAGGTAATATTAGACCACAAGATTTGCAAGAATAATACTTTAACTCTCTTTCTTTAAAGGTCTTTCTTTAAAAGTCTAAAGAATTGGACCAGCTATGAAGCCAAGTAAAATATGTTAAGTTACTCATTTGAAATGATGAGCAGAAATTGATTACATATTCTGCTTGAACTCTATTATGTATAATGGTATCAATACCTTGGCCTTTTCAAGATTGCAGAGATAAAAAATAATCTTGGACTATTCCACTTTTTAAAATGAAAAACCCAGTTCCTATGAAAAAGTCAATTTCTATTCCTGAAAAACATATAAAAGTGAATATGAAAACCTGACAGTACACCCATCATTTGAATTGATCGTATCAAGATATTATCCTAATAAAGAATTTGATTTTAAAATATATGTCCAATATATTTCTGTTCTTTTTGGTGAAACATTCTATACTTTTTAAAATACGTACAGATTTTTAGACTAAGTATTTATCACTTTAATTAGAACTACAATATTTATTTTAAGTTATCTTTAAACAACTAAAGTAGAATTAAAGCAATTTAGTTTATAATAGTTTGGTCCAACTGGTTCTGCTGGAAAGATTGTAACTTTCCAGCAGAAACAGCAATTAGAGAAGCAATAATTTATTCTTGGTTTAAGTTGTTATTCAACAGTTGGAATTTTTTACAATTATTCAGCACAGCTGAAAACAATGTGGCTTAAGTCATTTGAAATCCTAATAGAAATCCTACTCCATTGTGAAATCCGAATAGAAAATGGGTGTCCAATCATTTGCCTGGGCAAATGATTGAGTGAAAAGGAATTTTTTGAGCCTCATATACGATATAGTTAATGTATATAAATAAACAACTTCCTTTATTTTTAATTATTTTTACTACAACATTGTGGGACTGTTCATGGTGGAATGAAGCCTGTAGGCACTGGATTGGACGTGCCTGATCTGAAGTTCTTGCAATTCCTATTATTTTTTTCTGCTTTGAAATTTAATTATAGCAAACAATATTTTAATACAGTGTTTTTTATGCAATACATTTACTATAAGCCTTATTGTTTGCTACAATTAAATTAATTTTTTGCACATTAATTTAGGCCATAAAATTATTATGTAATGACAATTCGTTTATTCCAGTTCCTTCAATGAGCATCATCAACATCATTTAGCCATTGTCTATCACCTGCAGGATGAAGGCCTCTTCAGCAGGTTTCCAACCAAGACAGTCTTGAGCTTTTTTTTGCCAATTGGGCCAATAATATTTGCTGATGTTGTAGTTCCATCTTGTTTTAAGTCTCTTTCGTGGATGCTTTTTATCAAGTGTGATCCAAGAATTTATGATTGCCTTGGTTCACCTGCCATCAGTTCTTCTTGATATGTGACCAACCATTTCCATTTCCATTATTTTACTCTCTTGATGATATAATATACTTTCGTTTGTTCTCTAATCCATGGCTGTCAAACTTCCAGCCCACGGACCAGATTCGTCATGTGCTGGCCACACCCATGCCCAGTTTAGCAAAGGGAAAAATGTCCCAATACATCACATGATGCTGCCATGATGACATGGATTTGACACACCCCTACTCTAATCCATGTGCAGGTCTTTCCATCTTGTCTTGTAATATTGAGTATGTATCTTTCCATAGCTGTTTGTGCCACTCAAAACTTTTGTATCGATTGTGAGGTTAGTGTCCATGTTTCACTGTTAGAACAGGTAGTACACACTGATAGTGGGAGGTTTTCTTGAAAATTTTGCTAAGCTTGCCAAATGCCTATCAACCACATTTAACACAGCATTCAATTTCCTTTACTATATCACTTTCCACGGAGATATGTTGGCCAAGGTTTATGTAGTAGTCTACTACGTTTAGTTATTTTCCAGATATTTTTTTAAAAATCTGTTTAAAGTGAATTAATTAAACATAACTTGGCTATTTTTCAGGTTTATTATTAACCCAAATGGTTCTGCTGCTTTGTGCATTTGGTGTTTGACTTCATGCGTATGATACTCTTATAAGTACCATAAGAAAAGCGAAGACATCCTTTGGCAAAAATTAAAAGTGGAAGGAGGGTGGCATTAGTTCCAATAGGCCGCTATCCAGGCAATATAGCCATGGCAAAAATCAGACAATCCTGGCTAAACAGTGTGCTAATACAACACATTTACTTTTACAGTTAAGCCTAATCAGCATATTATCTTTTGACTGAATGATGCTAACTGATGGTCGTTTAGGCTAGTAATTAAGTTTCCAAAAGCCACAATAAATATATATATATATATACCCCATCATTAAGCAGTTATTTAATAACAAAACAAGTTCAGTCATAATTTTCATTCTTTAATAAAATTTATTTTTATTTTATTACATTTATTTCAAAAAAAGGAAATAGAGCATCTTTCAAAAGAATGAAATTGAACTCCACTGCAAAATTTTAGTTAAGTCTGTCATAGATTCCTTTACAAAAGTGCAGTAAACCATCCATAATCTAAAATTGGAGAATATTTTACCAGTTAGCCAAAAATAATTTGTTAATGGACAATACTACTTAGTGGTACAATATTGTACAATATTGTACAATTACAATATTGCCATCAACTAAAAAAAAAATCAGTAGCTTTGAAAATTGCCTCAACTGGTTAATGGGAAGACTGAAACTGAAGTTAAATATGAGAAAAGAAGCATAGTGCTAATAAACGTATAATTAAACTGAGGTAATGAGTTCAATCTGCTTTTGACAGAGCAGATCTCTCTTTGAAAGGACACATTTCTATTGTTGAAATTACAGTTGTCAATACACTCACAGATGGGGGCTGTGATCAGGAAAATCCTAGGAATAAACAACACAGGATTTACATGAAGGATTTTGAAGGAAAAAAAAACTCCTAGATGCATCATGCTGTACTGAATTGTAATTTCATCTATAGCTTCAGCTGCAATTCTTCTGAAATGGCTCAGATTGGGCAATTATCTATTCCTCAATTACATCCCGTCCTGACTATTGCAATGTATTCTATGTGAGACTTTTTAATGTGGTCCAGAGGTTGCAATTACTGCAAAATGTGACAGGTTGCTAATTAGTTCAATAATGTCTATACTGAATAATCATAATGTCTATACTGAATAATATTTACTAGTTAGGATACAATGTAAGGTAAGAGCATTAACATCGGTTCTTAGATAGCTTAAACTAAGAGATCATTCCTTTTTTTTTTTTTCGTTATATATAAATTTTATTGAATTTACAATTAAAAAATAACATAACAACATTACATATGCAACAGAGAGAAAAAAAGAAGAAAGAAAGAAGAGAAAGAGAGAGGAAAAGAAAAGAAAAGAAAAAAAAATGCTCGGTCTTGCGACCGAAAAAGGAGAAAAAGAAGTATAAAAGAGAGAGAAAAAACAAAGAGACGGAAGAAAAAAGAAAGTACGTTAAAACCAAACAGATATTCTTTTTGACAGTCTGCAAGATCCAATTCTCCTACCTTACTTTAAATATACACATCTTATCACTATTTATGCTTAAATTACCCATTATTCCTTGAACAGTTTATCTCTGATATAACCAATTATACCACGCATTCCAATTATTATCAAATGCTGAAGACTCTTTATTTTTAAGAGCTATGGTTAAATTGTCCATTTCTGCGCAGTCACATATTTTCTGAATGACCAATTGATCTGTAGGTAAACAGGATGATTTCCAGCACTGGGCAAATGCTAATCTGGCCGCAGTTAGAATATGAATTATTATATATTTCGTCTTTTTAGGAAAATGTTTATCAGAGATCCCTAGTAGGAAGAACTCTGGTTTGTATTCGATTTGTTCTTTGGTTATCTCCTCCAGCCATTTTCTAATTTTTGCCAGTATTTCTGGGCTTCTTTACAGGTCCACCACATATGAAAGTAGGTTCCCTCTATGTTTTTACATTTCCAACATTTTGGACTAGAGTTTGGGTTCATTTTCGCTAACCTCGAAGGGGATAAGTGCCATCTATATAACATTTTATACATATTTTCTTTGTACGCCGCAGATTTCATAATCTTAATGATTCTATTCCAGATCTTTTCCCATTCTGTTAATGTAATGCTTCTTCCAATATTCCTACTCCACATTATCATGTTCCCTTTCACTATCTCTTGCTCTAATTCTACCTCCAATAAATATTTATAAAATTTAGAGATATTCTTTTTAAACTAAGAGATCATTCCTTTATAAATCTGCTCAGCTACTAAGATCTGCTGGAGAGGCTATTTTGAAGGTTTCAACACTGTACAAGGACCATCTTTCTAGCATGAAGGAGAGTTCTATATTGCTCTCAAATTACGGGCAGCATTGCATCAGTAGTGTGTTCAATCCCTTGCTCATTGCTAGGTCAGAAAATATTGACAGATAAACCTCTTTTGCCAGGCATTTAAATTTTAAATGATTTTACTACCTTTCTGAATTTAATCTGATTTTTAAACATGTATATTCTATTTTATTTTTTGTATTTTAAACTATAGCCACACTAAATGTGCAACAGCAAAAGAGAACAAAGAAAGAAGTCAAGTAATTAATTAAATAAGTAAGCTACCAGCACTTTAATGCAAATGTATTTATATCTTCAAAAAGGAAAACATATACTTCATTTAATAAGCTTTAAGTTTAAAGAAGGAGCTACTCTTTTGCTTCTATTATAAAGCATGATGCATCCAGGAATTGTTGTTTTTTTTCAAAATCCTGCATGTAAATTAAACTCTCTGTTATTTATTCCTAGGATTTTAAAATTTCCTATTTCCTATTTTTATCCAAACCATTCACCTTCTTCTGTATTTCTAATACTGCTATTCAAATAAATGGAAAGTGACAACTAGACATTTAATCTGATACATTCAATAGTAATAATATAAAATTGTTAATACTTTTCAAGTATCATACTTTAATTACAAAATGTCAAAGCACCCAACGTTTATTTTTAAAAATATTTTGGTCATTTCTAGTCTATCTCACCAACATTAAAAGCTCTGGAATTCCTACTTTTGAAAATGAAATTTTTTTGTCTGCCTTTATGGAAAATATGATATCATCATCAACAATTTCCAATTCTACAATATCTTTTTCTGTAAGATTTTTGCCAAGGTAAAGATATGGAGAATAAAGTTACATCAGAACATTTTAATCTGATGTCATGGGGTATTGATTTTAAATGCCTGGTTCTCTATACACATTTAAATTAGAATAGTATATATCTAGTCTAGTCATGACACTTATTTTCCAATGTTATCCACAAGGACAGTGTTCAATCAAGAAGTCAGGGCTGTAACTTTTCAATTTGTCTGCATCACCAACTCTCATGGTGCCTGAAACTGAATGCTGACTAAAATGGAAGCACTGGTCTCAAAACATAACCTGCTTTTGACATATGGCTATATATGTCAAAAATCATTAATAATGGTAAACAACTTTAATATTCTCCTGCTCCCCAAAAATGTATACTACCAGCAACAGCTTATAGTGATAGTTTTTAATGGCTGTCCACAGTTAACAAACTGATTCACATAGATAATCACATATTCTACTTCCTGTAGTTCTTCCTTTGTTTAAATTTCTCCCCCACTTCAATAACTATATACATATAGTTATATATACAAACCATTCTGGCACAGAAGTAGGCTAGCCCCAAATTTAAAACTGAAACAACTGTAAAAGTCTGACTCACAGACGAACACAATACAGAAGCCTGATGATGGCAGATGAGATTCTGCCGAAACGTTGCTACAACTTTAAAAGCACAACTATAATGACGTGGGAAAATACCCGAACAAAGCTGAATAACATACATATAAATACCCGCAAAAACTTAAGAATATATACATACATACATACATACATACATACATATATATTCTGAGGCTTTCGCGGGTATTTGTATGTGGATCTTTGGTTATTCAGGTTTTCTCCTGCGTAAAATTGGAAGTATCTGGGCGACGTTTTGATGAAGTCTCATTAATCATCTTCAGGTGTGTGTCTTCGGCTTTGTGCTTCTTGGAGTAATGTGAGCTTGCAGCTGCTTCTTCCTTTTAACTGCTAGTGGGGGTGTGACAACCAATGTGAACACCCCCCCACCCAATCAGAACACAGCCAAGCCCCCACCCAATCAAATCACACCCCCACTAGCAGTTAAAAGGAAGAAGCAGCTGCAAGCTCACATTACTCCGAGAAGCACAAAGCCGAAGACACAAGCCTGAAGATGATGAATGAGACTTCATTGAAACGTCACCTAGATACTTCCAATTTTATGCGGGAGAAAACCCAAATAACCAAAGATATATATATGTGTGTGTGTGTGTGTGTGTGTGTGTGTGTGTGTATGTATGTATGTATGTATGTATGTATGTATGTTGTGACTGAAAGGGTTGAGCCTGCTGTGAGTTTGAATCTGATGCATCTGAAGATGGAAGGTTTGAGCCTGCTGTGAGTTTGGAGTCTGATGTATCAGAGGACACAGGTGTGAGTGGTGAGGATGAGAGAGTGTCGGAGACACGATCATCTCCAGAACCTTCCACTTCATTCATACCTCAAGTGTCAGCAGCTGATCCACAGAACGTGACAGAGGCTTCGAGTGATGACGAGACTGACGGATGTTGGCTTGATGCTAGAACTAGAAGAAGATTGAGACATCAATCTCAATTTGCAAAGAAATGTCAGGCCAGGGATTAATTAGAGAGACTGACACGCCCCTTCAGGGGATATAAGGAAACGTGCTAGCTCTTATTGCTTCTTGGAAGCAAAGTGTCTTTTGGTTTGGAGATTGCATCTGATTTATGGTTGGCTTGGACTTGCCAGACAGATTCCAGGAAGACTGCCAAGGACTGTGTAAACAGAAGCAATTAACACTGTCGTGTCTAGGTTTGTCTGCTTGGGCATTTGAACTTTGGAACTTTGGATTCTCACCTGTGGATACAGGTGAGACAGAACATATATATGTGTGTGTGTGTGTGTGTGTGTGTGTGTGTGTGTGTGTATGTATGTATGTATGTGTATATATATATATATATATATATATATATATATATATATATATATATATATATGTATAATATAATGTGTGTGTTATATATAATATATATAATATTTTAAAAATTAAAATTAAAAATTTAATTAAAAATTAAAATATGTTTAATATATATGTTTAATCAATCCATCTCAAAGTATTGTTTAAATCTACATCTGGAACTTCAGAGCTTAAAGTCCAATTTTCATTGCATGATTCTAAATGAAGCATCTCCCACAGATGGTGATCTAGTCTCTGCTTGAATATATCCTTTGAAGGGGAAAATATAGTCTTAAACGGGAATCAGTTCCACTGTCAAATTGCTGTTAATGTTAGCAAAAAATGTTCTTACATTTAATAAGAATCTGCCTTCCTATAACTTAAATTTACTATCTAATGTCTTGCCCTCTTCAACAAAACAGAATAGTTTTATGACATCCTTTCAAATACTTCAAGAATACCATCATTCTTAAGGGAAGAACACTGCATTTGTCTATTACATTTCAATCTGCTATTTCTTAACCTTGTGATATCATTTTCAATTGTATTTCTTTTTTGTGATAATAGCTATCTCACCCAATTTTGGGTCATTTCTACCAGGTTAAGTGTTCTTAGATTCCCCCCATCTTTTCATCTAAGTCATTAATAAAAAATCCTGAACTGCAGAGACTCAGGACTGAATTTTGTGATACGCAGGGAACAGTAACTTTAGTATAATGATTAATTTACTTAATTTATTTGAGTCAGCATTGATTCTTTGTGACTACTTGAACAAGTCCCTCTAGTTTTCTTGATAAGATTTCCTTCCTAGGGCTGAGAAAGAGTATTTGGTCCATGATTGACTTTTGTGCTCAAAGCAGGACTAGAACTCACAGTCTCTTGGTTTCTAGCCTTAACCATTAAACCAAATAGGCTCTTAATTGATTAGTCTATGATTTTTAACATCTATTTAATACAAAGTTTCTAATAATGATGTTCCTGATTATGAAAATGAGATAAGTTTAGTCTAGAATATAAATATTCTTGATAAATCCAGATTGTGCCCTGGTAGCAGCCATACTGATTGATAAGCACATTGAAACGATTTTCTTTGTGATTCACTCTAGCATCCTGCCAAGTATCAGTGTCATAGTGACTGATCTGCAGTTGCCTGGATTCTGCTTTTCCTCTTTTAAAAGATAGGAATCTTTGTGTTCCATCAGTCACATCTGGCATTTCATAGCAATCCATGATTACTTAATACATAACGGTTCAGCGGTCAGCTAATTTCTTGAGAACCATATGAAGCAGTTTACTAGACACTTAATTTCATTTAAAGTAAACATGTCTTGATAATCTTTCAAGCTTCAATACTGCCACTTTGTAGTCCTTAGAAATTCCCATTGGAACAGCTACCTTTTTTTAAAGAGGTTGAACAAAAATGCAAGTAGCCCTGCCCTACTTGCAACATTGGTTGTATGTTGCCTTCTTAAGCAATTCTAGGCATGTCAGAATATGCACATAGTAAAAACATGAACAATATCAAAATCACACTAAAAACTTTTTTTTATTATCTTCACCTAAATGCCTGAATTATAAGGTATCCTAGCATTTTCCCCAACTCATATTGTTTAGGGGAGTAAGAAGATTCTACCCGGAGAAGACAATTCCCAAAGTAACAAAGACACAAATCATACAGGTTCTCACAGGTTATAACCAGCACCTTGAAACTGGTCCATAAGCCTCCTGAAAACCAGTGCAGCTTTTGCAATGTTATTCTGATAAATTAGCTAGATTTGGTCAGTGTGCAAACAGCTGCATTTTGGGCCAGCTACAGTTTCTAGGTTACCATAAAGAGCAGCCCCATACAGAATGTATTGTAGTAGTGTAACTTAACACTACTACAATGTTAAAGTTACTGAGTTACTTTTGTAACAATTTCTATTTCAGGAATGGACTTAAGTGATAAAAGTGGCCAAAGGTTCTCTGGATAAAACAGCTTTCACTTGTTCCAGCAAGAAATCAAAGTCCAAGGGAACAGCCAAACTGCACACAAGCTTTGTAGTGGCAGTACAGCTCTGCCCAGAGCAATAGCTGAACTACTGTATGTAATGTTTTTCAATGTCAACAATTTTAAGATATGTGGACTTCAGGTCTCAGAATTCTCCACCCTGTATGGCTGAAGAATTTTAGGCGTTGAAATGGAAATAGTGAACCTATATAAAGCAGTGCTTCCTTTGCTATCTGTTCATATTTTGCAATCCTCACCAATCAGGCACCTTTTTCTCTTATTTTGAACTTTAAAGGAAATTTATTGTAGCTATTGGCATAATTTATTAACTATTCTGATATTTATCTTGCCAATATTATTTCTACAAATGTAGACTATCTGTGTATAGTCCTTCTGGATGGCCTGGTATCATTTCCTAGCTATATCCTTCCAAAAGCTCAGTAGCTTCTTATACTGTCATCCTTTTTTCTTTTTTCATGGAAACTGTTTGCAATGATGCTTATAGTATTTTCTTTCTTAGGAACTCCCATCTGTCTGAAGCTCCTCTTCCCATTACAGTTCTCTTACCATAGCATTCCATAGGATTATTTATGAAATAAAATATACTTTTTATGTGTAACTTAAGCTATTTTTTCCAAAGATTCTGCCAAAAGCATATAAGATCAGAAGAGAAATAAAACTTTAAACATTTTGATTGTATGGATTTTTGTTAAAAAAACAAAACAAAACCTCAAATGAATGATTTTATACAGGAAGTAAGACAAGGTGGATGGACTATGCATTCCATCTTCTTCTGCCAGCTGCCAAGTACATAGACCCACCAACTCATTTAAGCACCTTTCTTCCCTCCTTTGCTTTCCTTCCAGCGGGTGCCACTACTAAGAGCAATAGCAATAGCACTTAGACTTATATACCGCTTTATAGTGCTTAACAGCCCTCTCTAAATGGTTTACAGAGTCAGCCTATTGCCCCCAACAATCTGAGTCCTCATTTTGCCCACCTCAGAAGGATGGAAGGCTCAGTCAGCCTTGAGCCTGGTGGGATTTGAACTGCCAAATTGTAGGCAGCTGGCTGCAGAAGTAGCTTGCAGTACTGCACTCTAACCACTGCACCACAGAGGCTCATGTATAATACAAGCTATTTATAAGAATAAAATAAAATTCCATAAGAAGCTCAGCAGGGAAGCTACTGTTTTGTTACCATCTTAGCTCTGTCCCTACTACCATTATACCTATCTAAACATTTCCTATTGATGAATATTTAGTCCTCTTAAAATAGAATAGAATTCTTTATTGGCCAAGTGTGATTGGACACACAAGGAATTGTCTTGGTGCAAATGCTTTCAGTATACATAAAAGAAAAGATACATTCATCCAGAGTCAAGAATCATAAAGTACAACACTTAATAATAGTCATAGATACAATAAACAATCAGTCATACTAGGAAACAGTCAATATAGATTGTAAGGATACAAGCGACAAAGTTAAAGTCATACAGTCATAAGTGGGAGGGGATGGGAGATAAGGAGTGATGGGAAGATTAATAGTAATAGTAGCGCAGACTTTGTAAATAGTTGGAAAGTGTTGAGGGAATTATTTGTTTAGCAGAGTGATGGCATTGGGGAAAAAGCTGTTCTTGTGTCTAGTTGTTCTGGTGTGCAGTGCTCTATAGTGTTGTTTTGAGGGAAGGAGTTGAAACAGTTTATGTCCGGGATGTGAGGGGTCTGTAAATATTTTCACAGCCCTTTTTTTTCACTTGTGCAATATACAGGTCCTTGATGGAAGGGAGGTTGGTAGTAATTGTTTTTTCTGCAGTTCTAATTATCGTCTCAAGTCTGTGTCTGCCCTGTTGGGTTGCAGAACCAAACCAGACAGTTATAGAGGTGCAGATGACAGACTCAATAATTCCTCTGTAGAACTTTCTCAGCAGCTCCTTGGGCAGTTTGAGCTTTCTGAGTCAGTGCAGATGAAAGCTGCTTATGATGAAAGCTGCTTGCCTGAATTCCTTGCCTACAAGATTATTCATTTTTATATACAGATAATAAGTCTTTACTAGTAGTACTAGCTTTGGACTGGATTTTATATATTTATATATATTTGTTTTATTAAGTTTTCGTGGCTATTTATATGTATGGTATTCAGCTTTGTTTGGGTATTCTCCCACGTCATTATAGTTGTGCTTTTAACGTTGCTACAACTTTAAAAGCACAACTATAATGACGTGGGAAAATACCCAAACAAAGCTGAATACCATATATGTATGTATGTATGTATCATATATATGTATGTATGTGTATATATATATATACATACACACAGGTTATATATATATATATATATATATGTGTGTGTGTATCTTTGGTTGTTCGGGTTTTCTCCCGCGTAAGATTCGAAACCCAAACTCTGGCTCAGATACGTAGATGACACCTTCATAATCTGGCCACATGGGAAAGAAAAACTGAACAACTTCCTCACACACCTCAACAGCCTACACCCCAAAATACAATTCACCATGGAAACAGAAGCCAACAACCAACTTCCCTTCCTAGATGTCTTGGTATACAAAAGATCCAATGGTTCCCTAGGACACACCATCTACCAGAAGAAAACGCATACTAACCGCTATCTACATGCACTCTCACACCACCACCCAGCACAGATCAATTCCGTAGCCAAGACACTCATCTCCAGAACAAAATGCTTAGCCGATGAACAACACCAAAAAACCGAACTACACACTCTCACCAACGTACTTACAGCCAATGGATTCCAAAGAAAGAAGATTACCCACCTAATCCAAAAAGAAACCCCAACCAAAATCCAAGACAGAGAACAAGAAAACGGCAAAGCCCTCCTCCCATATATAAAGGCACTACAGACAAAATTAGCAAGATCCTCCAAAAACACAACATCAAAACAGCATTCTGCACAAACAGAAAAATATCCACCATCCTAAGAAACCCCAAAGACAAAATCGAATGAGAAAACCAAGGAGTATACGAAATCCCTGCACTGCCTGCCCTACCACATACATTGGACAAACTAACAGAAGAATAAATGCACGCATTGAAGAACATAAGAACTCAATCAAAAAAGAAGAAACGACCTCTTCCCTGGTCCAACACCTCAAAGCCACAGGACATGAAATTGATTTTAAAAATACCAGAACTATCGCCAAAACCGAACACTTCAACAGCAGAATAATCAGAGAAGCCATAGAGATAGAAAACGCCCACACAGCATGAACAAACGAGATGACACCTCCCGCCTTCCAGCCATTTGGAAACCCGCCTCATAAACAGGCAGTACCTAACATGAAGAAGGACACCAGACCCACACCCATGAGAGCCACACAAGATGCCACCACCACACTTCCATGTAGAAAACAGACTCTCACCCACTCAGAAGATGAGACACGACCATGGACCAGAAGCTGCACTACAGCTGCATCACTACCCACTTCAAACCCCTCCGAGCCATACATGAAGCAAACCGACACCCACTATGAAGATGCAGCAGGACCACGAACTAGAAGCCAAACAGCAAGATCACAACTCACCATCTCAAATCCCCCAGCAACTAAGACTAACCGGAGCACAACCAAGTCCCCACCTGAACAGAACACACCTCCAACCAATCAGAACACGGCTAACCCCCAACCAATCAGAATACAACCAAACCCCTACCAATGAGAACACACCCCCACCCAATCAGAACACAGCCAAGCCCCCACCCAATCAAGTCCCACCCCCACTGGCAGTTAAAAGGAGGAAGCAGCTGCAATCTCACATTACTCTGAGAAGCACAGAGCCGGAGACAGAAGCCTGAAGATGATGAATGAGACTTCATCGAAACGTTGCCTAGATACTTGAATCTTACGCGGAGAAAACCCGAACAACCAAAGATATATAAATACCATGAGAACCTCAGAAAACATATATATATATATATATATATATATATATATATTGCACGCACATGTGCGTGCACACACACACATATATGTGGTCATACTAATTCCTTTAGCTTAGATATTGTAGCCCTACTAGACCTCTCTCTCTCTCTCCCCTCCTCCTTGTTTCTCTATCTCTTCTTCCCTCCTTCTCTCTGTCATCGACAGTGAATTGATGAAAATCCATCTGTTATCTTAGCTCTTTCCCCTGAAGCTGACAAAAAGGGCAAGATGGTAGTTGTTGGTATGTACCATCTTGCTATTTTAACCCTACCTTTCGGACATTTCAGAGGTGGTATTCAGCAGGTTCTGACCAGTTCTGGAGAACCGGTAGCAGAAATTTTGAGTAGTTCAGAGAATGGCAAATACCACCTCTGACTGGAGCTTTTACAATATCCTTCCCCTGCCACGCCCACCAAGCCACGCCCACAGAACCGGTAGTAAAAAAATTTGAATCCCACCACTGAGACACTTGTAAAAAATATTATTCAGTACAAATCTCCCAAGCAGTAATAAGTAACTGATAGACACAGCTGGTTTGCAAGAACGATCAATGACTGAATCATTCAAGTAATAAACCAACACAAGTACTAATTCAGAAAACTGACATTAGGATGGTTACCCATTTTAAATACATGTAAGATATAATAACTGACACTGTGATATTGCAGAATTAATTTTTAAAAAGTTCAAATAGGAAAGACAAGGATAAATTTCAAAAAATGTTGGATTTTGGGCTGAAAATCCTTTTGTCCCTAGCCACTTAACCACTAGAAAGTATATTCTTATCCACAGCAATATTTACATGAAAGAAGAATAAAAAGTTCAAATCAGCAGATACTGCATCTGCCATCTTGCTTTTTTTAAATCTCAATCCTCCAGACACTACTGCCTGATCAAGGTCAAATTACGCATTGTTATTAAATATAGAATATATGTAGATTAATTCAAGTAGAAAATAAATATTTTTTGGATTAAAATTTCCAGTAGAACATTTAATTAAGACCTTTAAAATTGGAGAAGCACTTTGTGAACTTGCGAATGAATAGTGATCTCTGATGAAGAAACATCTGCAAGAAAATATCTCAGAGAATACAAAGGACCCCACAAAGGCACTATACTCATTACCTTATAATTAGCCAAAAATATGAGCCCCATGAACATGAAGGGAGGGATGTATATTTAATTCTGTGCTCTGCCTTTTCCGAATATAGTGAACAAGGACTACAAGGTGTTTAGGAAATTTCCTGTATATCTTAACTGCCACTTAATCTTTTGGATATTTGCAAATCACTTTTGTCTGCTAACTTTCTCTGTAAAAGTTGATCTGTATGTCACCACTTGTAAATCAAAAGACAGCTAGTTTGATGTAGTGGCTAAGATTAGTACCTGGGAGCCTACAGGGTATCCCAATCTTGCCTTGGGCACAAAGCCTATTGGGTAACTTTGAGCCAAGGCAGTAAGCAATGATACCTCACTTCTAAAATCTTCCCAAGAACACTGCAGGGACTAGTCCAGGCATTTGCCAAGAGTCAGAACTGATCGGAAGGCACACACGCATACACACACAAAGTATTCAGCTAATATGAGCGTACTTTACTCACTCATTTGGAAAAACAGCAAGCAAAGTCATGAATATTAACCCTCTGCCCTTTTTAAGGTATAGCAGGAATTCCTTCAGGTATAGCAGCAATTCCAGTGATACCTTTCACAGATACCTCAAATGCACATAAGACGTTTTGATTATCTAATTTATAAATTACAATTTAGTTAATATATGGTGATGATTTGCAAATTCAGGATTCCATAATTGTATTAATTCAGATTAAGCATTCTCTTGTCAAAAGATACAGAAAAGGGAAGTCTGTAGCACAATCCAGCAATTACTTAGAAACACCACTTGCTTGTGCGGTAGCGAAAGCGCTCGCCTGTCCTGACCTAACCATTTCACAAGGGCTCGTTCCGGGGACTTCGGGGGTGTCACTGCCTTACCAAGCGGCGAAGAAGGTGGTGCCGGTCTGCAGTTCGGCGAGCTAAACCTTCTTTTTCGGGACGTTCCCGAGGCCTCGCTGCTGGTTTGGGGGAAGGCCGCGTCTCCTGTTAGTTAGCCGCTTACTTTCGATCTTACCGACGGCGTCAGAGAACAGGACTGGCAGCTCCTCCGCCTCCCACCGCAGCGGAAGGGGGCCTCTAAGCGCCAATGCAACTCCGCCTCCCGCCTTGGCCTGAGCCAGGTGGAGCGGCGTCGAGCTTCCCCTTGGTTGGCATTTTGCTGGATTACTAATGAGGCAGAATACAGTATAAGCGGCCTGACAGGAAAGCAAGGCCCGAATGTGTCCGACTGCCCTCCGGGTATATTCAATAAATGAAAAAGACTCTAACCTATTCTCAATTTATTTTCAGGCATACTTGTCTAAACCCATGTTGTCAGCCTCAGAAATATTAAGATGTGTGGATTTCAACTCCCAGAATTTCCCCACCAACATAACTAAGTGGGGAATTCTGGGAGGTGCAATTTGCAGTTTAACGCTCCTGAGGTTGAGAAACACCTGTTTAAGAAAGCCTATGCTCGGAAGAAATGGCACTGAAGTGTAGAAGTTTCATTGGGCTGCAATATTTGCAGCCTAATTGCTCTGGTTGATCAAGAAAATTAATAGGGCTGGATTTTGTTAGGACTTAGATAAAAATCTGGTGGAAAATCCCAGGAGTCTTAGATTTGGGGAGTACAAAGAGAATTGCTTTACCATCCCTGCCATAGAAGCTAAAGGGTCTGTCTAAAAAGTTACACCAATTCAAAGGAATCTAACTTTATGACTTCCAGTTGCTTGCTCAGAACTTAATGTTGATTTATTTTAATGTGGCTAGTTGGTGTGCAAACGTGTACCTAGGGCTATGCTTAGGACCTTTATATAAACTCATTTATATAAACTTATATACTCATATTTTTGCCAGGTGCATTTCAATACTATGTCCATATCCTTTAAGGCAGGGGTCTTCAAATTTGACAGCTTTAAGACTTGTGGACTTCAACTCCCAGAATTCCTCCTCCGGTCATGTTAGGTCAGGAGTTCTGGGAGTTGAAGTTCATAAGTTTTAAACTTGCCAAGTTCAAATCACTTTGCTTTCGGGAGAAAGGGGAAGGAGGAGCATCTGGCCAAAGAGCAAAAATATGCTTCAATGTTTTAAATCATTGGCTGCATTTTGGTTCAAGGGATTAAAATTACTATATTAAGACATAAGTCCCCTCCCAACTATTTAGATTTTCCATCCTACCTTGTGCACCTGGTTACTGGACTGGTAATTTCACTGGACAAAAAAAATGTTCAAAACATTAAATTAATACAAATACAGTAAGAAGAAAGTCCCTAAAGTTCTCCAGTAAATACCATTAAGCTCCCTGAGATTTGTTTTTGTGTAAAAGTTTACCGATCTAATATATAGTTTCAGCTATGTTAGTGATACAGGCAAATACTCAACTAAATTACTTTGAAGTTCCATTTTGGAGATGCATTTCAAGTGCAATCACTTCATCTCAATCTGACATCCTTTCAGAAAAAAGCTTTTATTGTTCCTTGCGTTATCTGTTGATTTTAGTTACATGCCATTCCACTTCCAGAGACATAAACAGGTTGCAACAGAAACATCTCTCCCCAAATACTGCCATTCTTCATTTGTGATCTTCTAGACAGAAAAAAATATTGAGGCAATCTTTTTTGTTTGGTAGGATTAGAAGCAATCTGGAAGCATCTTCACTGACTTGATTCATTCATTTTTGTAAGCCATAATACGATTTATTTTATTTTGGACTGGCACATTGTATAAATTTGACACTTTCCCCCAGTTTCATTTAACCATAGCCCAAACAAAGCCCAACAACTTACTATTTCTGACATATTCTCATGATATCACTTTCATCCCAACCTAATGCATATTGTATACATTGTATTTTTAAAACAGTTTTCTGCTTGACTATGTAGCAAGTCCAGCAAATTTTACTATGTGTACAGTCTGTCATACTTCACTGATTTTTTGACAATCAGTTGATCCCTAGAAGTGGGATAACCCAGCATCAATTGTCCATATTAGCTAAGCGCAGGCATGCCTCGTCCCTTCTGATCTCTGGATACTGTCTCCCTGGGAAATAGAGCAGTCAAGATTTTTTAAAATCAGGCTTTCCTTATTTACTTGAAAACTTTCTGAGGCAGTCTTAAAGATGCTGATCAATAATGCTAATAGGCAACTGAGCATTGAATCAAAAGAGGATTAGCTTTCTTTCTGCCACTTTAGGACACACATATATACACACAACCCAAAAACTGTTGTCATAATGTTTTCAAATACAAGCTTAGCACTAAATTCATGTTCAGAAGAAATTTTTCTAATAACTGCCATGCCTGAGATGATAACTTTTCCCCACTTACCTCATAATCCTATGCCTGTTAGCTGTTATTTGCTCTTTTTTTAAATGTGAACTTGATGCAGTTGCAAAAGAACATCAAACATATTTAAAAAACAACAACTTGACTTCAAAGCTGACATTCATGCAAGAATATTGCATAGTACACAAAACTGCCTACATCCCATTTCATCAGCTGTAAAGAGGTGTATGGGATTTAAACGGTGCAACCTTCTATCAATATATACGATACCGGGCCATATCTAACAAAATGAAATTCAATGTAGAGAAAAGTAAAGTCCTACACTTAGACAAGAAAAACCAAAAGTACACATATAGACTGGGTGAAACCAGGCTCAATAGCAGTAACTGTGAGAGGGATCTTGGAGTCTTAGTGAACAACCAGATAAATATGAGCCAGCAGTGTGCAGCAGCAGCCAAAAAAGCTAATGCAATCCTAAGTTGTATTAACAGAGGGATACAATCAAGATCAAGGGAGGTACTAATACCACTCTATAAAGCCTTAGTAAGACCACACCTAGAGTACTGCATCCAGTTTTGTTCACCAGATTATAAAAAAGATGTTGAGACTCTAGAAAAAGTACAGAGAAGAGCAACCAGGATGATTAGGGGACTAGAGGCTAAAACATACAATGAACGGTTGCAGGAACTGGGCTTAACTAGCCTAGTAAAGAGAAGGACCAGGGGAGACATGATAGAGGTCTTCCAATATTTGAGGGGCTGCCACAGGGAGGAAGAGGTCAAGCTATTTTCTAAAGCACCTGTAGGCAAGACGCGGAATAATGGATGGAAACTGAAGAAGCAGAGATTTAACCTGGAAATAAGGAGAAACTTTCTGACAGTGAGAACAATCAACCAATGGAACAGCTTGTCCTCGGAAGTTGTGGGAGCGCCATCACTTAAGACTTTCAAGAAGAGATTGGACTGCCATTTGTCAGAAATGGTGTAGCGACTCCTGCTTGGGTGGGGGGTTAGACTAGATGACCTACAAGGTCCCTTCCAACTCTGATTATCTGTTTATCTGTTATCCGTTAATATGACCTATTAATATAATAGCAGCTATCATCACAATGTGGACCCATACCTGTAAGCGAGTAGGAAACTAACATGTTCAAAGGGATGTGTCTTTCCTTTGCAGCATCCTACAGTCCTAAGCTCTTTCAACTGGATTTCTACCAACTGGGAGGAATGGCAGGAGGCCCAATTCTTTATCCACCACATCTCTATTCTAATGAATGCTTGTGTAGGGTTAGAGATGTAGAAATTTTGATGTCTTCTATTCTACTTCTTCCAGTTTGGGGGGATCAAGGGTGAAGGGCTTCTGTAATGCTTGGATTGAATTTTGGCAGGTGATGGAAACTGAATGTTTGGCCATCAATTCCCATTCCATGTTAATACAAATATTTGGTAGATGTTTTCCTGCTGGTGGTGACGTTTGTTGACAGCAGCCAAGCCAAGGGAATCCACCTATTCTTTTTCCTAAGCTTCTCAGCATAGAAATATCAAACACTATTTCTCCTTAATTGCTCCATTCACTTGCCATTTTCTTTCATGTATTTTAATTTCAAAATTATATTAAAGATGCTTCTTACTAATATTTCATGTATAATTGAAATATTGAGAAATATAAACCATAACCTGTTCAAAATAATGCCTATATTAGCTTAGTATTTATAACAGATTTTGCATGGTTTGTTTTCGTTATTGAGCAGTAAAAGAAAAGTTAAGTACAAGTCTAAATTATGTTTTATCTCAAAGGCTTCCAAATGAGTATAAATATTCCCTTAGTATTTCTCCTCCATTATAGTGCAAGGCTTTTGTGCAGATTTTTTTGGTTTTGATTCTTCCAAGTTTTGATAGCTACTACCTGAGTTGTATAATACACCGAATAATAAACCATCCAATTGTAATTTAGATCCTGCATGTTTATTGTTCAGTGTATCATGCAAACTCAGAAAATTGGGATAATGAAGAAACTCATGTATAAGTCTGTCATGTAAATTGAGATATTTGTTTGTTTCTGGAGTCTTGAGGATTGAAGTCCACACTTGCCAAGTTACCAATTTTGAAATATTCTGGGGATATAGCCCAATTTTGTTATTGTTAGTATTGGCATTAATTTGATTTATATGCTGTTTTTCTAGCCAGGGAGTGCTCAGTGAGGTCTGAGTCTTTCTTGCTACATATGTAGTTATACTTGGCAGATTGTATGACATCAGATTGCAACTACAGTACATAAATAGGGAATGAGTTATTTCTATAACCCTTGCAGTTGCAGTCATATTTTTACTCTTAAGCCATCATCCAGTCTTGTTAAGTCATTTCTACATAAACATTTAGTTTTCAGCAACTTCAAGTAGATATCTAAAAATATAATCAATTTGTGTTGCTATGTTTGTTTATGTGATTTCTATTTCCCCATGTAAATGCATAACTGATAAAGGACAAATTCACGTTTCTAAACATTCAGAGACAAGTTCCCACAAGCCAGACTGACCCAGTTTGTCTTAAGGAAATTTGTCTCTGAGCAGAAATGTCCATCCTAGCATTAGAGAATAGATTACATTGTATATTCATTGTGTTTACATTGAAGTGTATACACAATATACATTGTATATTCACTTCTAGATGTACTATTAGGCTGTAATGCAAATATTAATTATGTAAACTAATCGCACTATGATTTGTGAAAGAGAACTTGTAGCTTTGGAATCATTAAAATATCTGTAGGTTTGAGAAAAAGGAAGTTGTCATTGTTTCCATTATGACTTCTTTAAAGCACCCAAAGTCAGTTTAGAAAAAGCTCATTATATATTAAAAAATTACATTATTCAGATGTAGTGATATAATTACTTTGCAAAAATGACTCCTTTTGGGTGTACCTTGTACCTTAGCCTTATACTTTTGTCTGAAAAACCCATAGTTGTGCATACTGTAGTTTTAACCATAATCTTATAATTATTGCATACCAATATTTATGTGAAGTAAAGCGATGCTAAATTTAAGACACCTTTCCCTCAGTGCATAGAAAATAAAGCAAAAACTGCTTGCACTAGCCTATCTTCTAA
This sequence comes from Pseudonaja textilis, assembly GCF_049901715.1. Classification (NCBI taxonomy): domain Eukaryota; kingdom Metazoa; phylum Chordata; class Lepidosauria; order Squamata; family Elapidae; genus Pseudonaja; species Pseudonaja textilis. The sequence continues at coordinate 23,347,537 of NC_142008.1, read as the reverse complement.
ATTGTTCTTCCAAATGTAAACTGAAATTATGTGGACAAAAGTAGTATCACTTGAGGTAATTACAGTTATCTATTAATTTTTAATATCTTATATAGTGGCATTTGGGACAGGAAAGGTCAAAATGGGTGTAATGTCACTTATGATATTGCAAGTCTGTCTTTTTTTGTATATACATTGAAATTGAACACATATCTTCATATACTTTTAATAGAACACATTCAGGAATACAATGGTGGATTGAAGGTGGGTCCAAAGAGAGGAGTTGAAAACCATGGTAGAAAGAGAAGTTTGTGCACGGATCAGCTCCCCAAACTCCTCTCTGAATGAAGGAGAGGACCAGGATTGCTGACAAGTGCCTCCTTAAAGAGGTTCCCTGTAAGAAGACTGTAAATCAGTTGTCTCTGGTGGATTTCAGAGCTCTGGAAACCAGAATAAAGTCATATTGTCTAAGCTAAGCCATGGTTTGAAATATCTGAATGGGCATTAGATCTGTTCATTTTCTCTCTTAAATCAGTTCTGTAAATTGCTTGCAATTCCTTTTTGGATACTAAAACCTTTAGAAAAGCAAGTCCTTGGTGAAACAATTTCATGTAAATGTAAGAAAGATATTTTTTATTCAGAAATAAATAGCAAATGTGTAATTAGAAGATTGATTTTGAAAAGTTGCAAATAGATTAAGGGCCAGATTCATTTGAAATAAGATTTTGAATCTAATTATAAAAATTAGATGGCTTGTTTAAAACCCTATTAAAAATATATGAAGATTTTGAATCTAAGCATGAGAAGTCTTTCCATGGGAAAATGATGTGGATTAGAGAAAAACATGAAAGTATGTGCTTTCTTTCCTACCCTTCTATTGCCCCGACATATGATTAATAGTTATATACATTCATCAGTGCAATTATATGTATTATGCAATTATAAATATGGGTTTCTCTATTCTTGTATTTTCCAACATCCTGATACCAGACTGTATTTACTGAACCTTGCTGCCTTAAAAGAAGCTGCTTTGATTTCTCTCTTCATAAATTTGTTCCTTAGTGGTTCCACTTATATATCCATGGAAGTGAGGCGAGTAAATGTTACATTTGAAAGAGAAATATGAATAGGCAATCTTTAATACTGTAAGATTAAAATTAACTACTGAGTTAATTCAAATTAAGTCCAATAGGATGTAAATGGAATTATCTAGAACAAAGAAGACTAACAAGGTTTTTCCCAACAAAAATACAAAGAATTTGATGAATTCCATCTTATTTTGAGTAACATTTTTACCTGTGTTCAAATCTTTATCTCAGTCTTGTGAAATCAGTTAGAACCTTTAAGAACTAATAAAATATGAAACATAAATTTAGCTTAGAAAACACTATTGCTGATCTTTCAGCACAATCCATGTTTATATGTAGAATTTCAAAAGTGGTATAAATGATTAATTAAATAAACTTCTCTAGATGATATTCTAAGACTATGCTAACCTGTAGTTAATTATTCCAGAGAAAGTGAATGAATAACTTAACATAAAAATTGTCCTTATAAAATATAATCCAAGGAGATCAACAAGGTTAAGATTTAAAACACTAAGTTTTCTTTGAGGCAAGAAAGAAAGAATGATTGACCTTTAGATGTTCATTGAACAGTCCATGGTTTGTTAGATTTAACATGTATGGTAGGGAAAAATATATTCCCAGCAGTTGGATTAAAGTGCATACTGTCAAAAATAAGAGCCAATATAAAAATCTCCACATAGGTTACTTATTAACAATGTTAACAAGTAAACCAGTATCTTTTCATTCTTCACAAAGAAGCAATTTTTTTAAAAAAATATTGTTAGGTCTCAATAAAACAGACAGCTAACATATGAAATGCATATACATATAGTTACAACTCAGCACAGATTGTCTATTTGTTCTTGTTCAAATGAAGCAAATGTATTTCTATGTATACATCTGAGATATTCCAGGATGAAAGCATCTCTCCTAGAACAAATAGTAACTCTATTATTATCTTTTTCCAGGGAAGGGAATGCACTGTAGGAAGGAACATTTAAAAATACTTTTACATGTGCTATGCATCCAGTTCTATTTGGGATTATCAAGTGCCTAACATCACATTTAATTAATTTCAATGACTTCAAAAGAAAATAGTTTTTGACATTAAATGAAAATAATTCTAGTGCCATTTTGTGACTAATACATTGCAAATTATTTTTAAATTATATAATTAAAGGAACTTCACAGCACTAAATTCAGTAAAGCACTGACTGTATGTTTTAGAAAATATTATTATGTATTATAATCATGAAAAGAATGGAGGTGGAATCTAATATTTGCATAAAACCTATCTGAAGAAAATTAGAATATTCATCTTGAGGGACAAATGTATTGAAATAACATGAGAAGCTACAAAAATTGGCAGAGCTCTTCTGAGCATCTGTTGAATTGGGTGGTTGTCTTCATGTGTTTAACTTATTAGCATTGCAAGCTGATGGTACCCATGAGAGTATGTCAATTTGGGCTGCACTTCTATTTACTTTGGAGTAAGTCCACTTGCATTTCTTGTGACAAATTTATAACTATTTTATTTTAAAATATATTTTTATGAATTCCTTTAATTTACTTCTGAGTAGGATTGGGTTGCATGTAGATATGTTTACATTGTAATTTGTTGCTAACAAATATTTGATTTAAGATAATGTACATAAAGGATTTTGTTCCTCTGTTTTATATTCATTGAGAACTTTCAATTTTTTTTCTAACTATGCTTGGTAGTAGAAGTTCTAACCTGATTATTTCATGTGTTCTTAGATGTGCACTCAGACAAGGAAAGGCAAGATCTATTTTCTTTTAATTGAAAACAATCACCCATGCAGCTGTTCCACTGCTGTGATTTATTACCTATCGTGTCCCTTGGAAACAAGAAAATAAGTTTTTTTCTTTCTGTTCTAATTGTGATCTTCTTTGTTACTATGCATCTTGAGTGTGAGAATATAAGTATCCTAGTTGATAAAATGGGGGCAACAATAGATTAACTTTCAAAACAGGCCCTGGTTTCCGTAGAGTGGAGTGGAGTGGAGTGGAGTGGAGTGGAATAGAATAGAATAGAACAGAACAGAACAGAATAGAACAGAACAGAACAGAATAGAATAGAATAGAATAGAATAGAATTCTTTATTGGCCAAGTATGACTGGACACACAAGGAATTTGTCTTTGGTGCGTATGCTCCAAAAGAAAGAAAAAAAGAAAAAAGAAAAAAATACATTCATGAAGAATCATAAGATTCAACACTTAGTGATAGTAATCAGAGGTGGTATTCAGCAGGTTCTGACCAGTTCTGGAGAACCAATAGCAGAGATTTTGAGTAGTACAGAGAACCAGCAAATCCTACCTCTCACCTCCTGAGTCCCAGCTGATCTGCTGGGTCTTCTTTTGTTACCCTGCACAGGAGAACGGAGCTAGAAAGCAGGCTAGTGGGGTGGGGAAGGAAGGGGGATTTTGCAGTATCCTTCCCCTGTGATGCTCACCCAGCCAACCACACCATTCCCACAGAACCGGTAGTAAAAATGTTTGAATCCCACCACTGATAGTCATAGATTACTAATAAGCAATCAAATCATACTAGGAAACAAATAAAACAATATAAAGCATAAAGATACAAGCAACATGGTTATAGTCATAAGTGGGAGGAGATAGGTAATAGGAAGGATGAGAAGAATAGTAATGCAGTCATCAGTAAATACTTTGACTGTGTTGTGGGAATTAGTGGTTTAGCAAATTGTCCTTGTGTCTAGTTCCAGTGTTCAGTGCTCTATAGCATCGTTTTGAGGGTAGAAGTTGAAACAATTTATGTCCAGGATGTGAGAGGTCTGTAGATATTTTCACAGCCGCCTTGTTGACTTGTGCAGTATACAGGTCCTCAATGGAAGGCAGGTTTGTAACAATTGCTTTTTCTGCTGTTCTAATTGTCCGTTAAGGTCTGTGTCTGTCTTATTGGGTTGCAGAACCAAACCAGACAGTTATAGAGATGCAGATGACAGACTCAATAATTCCTCTGTAGAACTGAATCAGCAGCTCCTTGGGCAGTTTGAGCTTTCTGGATTCGCACAGAAAGAACACTCTTTGTTGTACTTGTTTGATGACATTTTTGATGTTAGGTGTCCATTTTAAGTCTTGAGATATGATAAAACCTAGAAACTTGAAGGTCTCTATTGCTGAGACTGTGTAGTATAGGAGTGTTTATCATAAAATCTACCACCATTTCTACAGTTTTGAGTGTGTTTAGCTCAAGATTGTTCTGCATCTGTATGCAGATTCATTATTGTCTCAAATGAGACCAATCGCTATTGTATCATCTGCCATCTTCAATTCAGGAAGATTTTTTGAAGTTCAATCATTGGTGTAATTAGTAGGAATCGTGCATGCTTGGAAGGTAAATGGATTTTGGCTACTTACCACAATTTTGCCAAAACACTGTTATTATAATTACATAATATTATTTCACATGGTATAAAACTGGTAACCAAACCTTTGGTGTCTTCTTAGAAACTATTTCATGAAAACCTCAATTGAAAACAACTAGAATGCGTGCTTGAAGTCAGTACAGATGGTCTATCAGAGGATGCCAAAATAATGAAATTCATGAAATCATTTTAAAAAGGTCAAGAACTTCAAAGAACAAAAGGCAATGTATGGAGCAGGGTGTAAATATGATGGAGGAAAGTATGGTTTGCCAAGATAGAAATACATTAGAACAGAATATTTGTAGCTTAGGGTTTGAATTGTGGGGTCCTTAGTGCTCTTTCTCCTTGGTTGTGCAGTGATTATATTACCTAGTTTGGTAATGAAATGTCTGTGAAAATATAACCAAGTTCACAGAGAACCAAGTCACTTACATAGAAATATAATGAATGTAGAATAGTGAATGGTTTTCTAGATTGCTGGTAACTATATTTTGTTTCTTCTTTTCTTATTAAATATCTACAGTTTCTTTTGTTTATTTGTATGGACTTTCTAAACACCTTTTCTGTATTTTGTATATTTTAAGGGAAAAAACTGTACTACACTGCCCTGTCTATTAGATAACTTCAGACAGGAAAATTGTAACTAGTGGTTAGGTTTGCCCAAGAATTCTTTTTTATTTTTAACAAATTTTATTCAGTTTTTCACATTAAAAACAAAAATTTCTTTTTAGTGGACAACATATTTCCGGGTCATCACCTTTACATACAAACATGACAGCAATTATACATTCATATATGCATACTTAATTCTATTATTACCTTTTCCATTCCAAATTTTCAGTAAGGAGAGAAACAAACATATTAATTCTAGCCTCTTTCATTAATTTCAATTGAAATATCTTTTTGTTTCATTTCAATTATTTCAAATCTAATCCTTTAATATTTATTTTAAAAATAAAGATAAACAATATGTGTTTGCCTAATAATAATAATAATAATAAAGTTACCAATGTCTCTCCTTGCTTTTAATAGTCTATATTAACTTATTAATTTAGTTGGTTCTTTAGTCTGTCATATTCCCTTTCCATTACACATTCTTTTTATAAATTCTAGATTAATACAAATTTTAACACTAAAAAAAAAAGTATAGGTTTCCCCCCTTTTACTGTTTTGAGTGTGACACCTCAATGATTAAAATATACCTTTCATCCCTCATCTTGATTCCCAATAAACCATTATTTTTAAGAAGTTACAATAATAATCATTACATCTTTTCATTTGGATTCTGCAGCATATTTTCCACCCTTGATTTTTAATAAGAGTTATCAGTATCTATATTACCCTATTTTCTCAATATTTTTAATTGCAGAAATATTTTTATTGCCCCATGTCACCCTGCAGAATCCCCTTTTTAATTCATCAACCATTATCTCTGTAAAAACAATTTCTTTTCAACATTTTACTATTTCCGTATTTCTTTATTTCATGCGCCTGTTTCTTACTGCTTCTCCTCCCCCTTTTCCCCCCATATCTTTTCTCATTCCAGTTTATATCCCTCTCTTTCTTAATATCTTCCTTTTCCCTTTTCTGCTGGGTCTTTCTGCCTTTCCTGACTTCACAGGTATTTCCCCCTTTGATTGCCTTCTTAAATTTCAACTTTTTAACCTTCCTTCTTTCCCCACTTCTTTGTAGTGTTCTTTGTGTTAATTGTCTATTTAAAATGTCTTCTCCTTGAATTGACTCCTCCTCCTCTGAAGCTCTTTCTTCTTGTTCTTCAATCGCCATTCCCATTTTTTCTAACACAGAGCAAAGTGATTCGCCTCTTTCCTGTAGTAATTCTCTCATATTTTTAACTTCCATTTTTAATTCCTGAAGAGATATCATCATTATACACTCTTATATTTTATGGTCGTTAAAGTCCACACACACACAAAAAAAACCACTTTTACTTTCCTTCTTTCTTCTTTCAATTTTCTAAAGTTCTCAGTTATTCCAGCCCAGGGTCTATACCAAAAACATCAATCAATCCCACAGTCAGTCTTTCCTTGCTTTTTTCTTTATTCTGGTTCTGCTTTCACTTTCTAAGATTCTTATTTTGTTTCAATATTTCTTTAATGTTATATCCACACAAGTTCATTCAGAAACAGGATGCTTTCCCTTTTGTTTGAGCTCAAGATTTTGTCAAAAGGTGGAACTCTCCATTATACAAAGTCTTCACCTTTTTCCCCTACTTTTTTATTTAGGGTTTTTCGAACCCCAATATTCCAGCACAGTCCACTCTCCAATTTGTAAACTTTATTATTATTATTTTTTGACAATCTTAAGTCCAGCTTTATTTTATGCCTGTTTATTCCCAAAATATTTTAGTCCAATTTAGTTAAAACTTTAGTTCCAGATTCTTCCTTTCCCGGTTCGAAGCTCCGCTTAGCTGTCAAAAATGTTTTCTTTTTTTCCCCCTGTCCCTTTGTGATTTCGCTGCTCACTTTTCTTTTCTTAAAAATTCCATGTTACCTTAATCCCAGGGTACTTTTGTTTAGTTGTATTGCCCAGTTGTTCCGGTTCAGATGTTATCCACCTCTTTCTTCCCTCCTGCACAAATCTTAATCCAGCTGAATCCTCCTCTTCGGGGTGGCCATTTTAAACTATCGCTGCAGTCGTCTTCAGGGGGGAAAAGACCAAGCCCAGGGGGGGAGATGTGGCTCCCCTCAACCTGGCTTGCGGCTTCCCCTTACTCCGCCATCCGCTTCAGCCCCTAATTGTAATAATCGGGGATCTCCAATGAAAGAGCACAGACCATAGCCACAGAGAGTCACGATCTACGGTCCATCAGTGAGGAGGTTCTGCCTTCTTCAGGTTTGCCCAAGAATTCTTGCTATTTGATTGAAATACATATATAAGCATGGTCTTAGCACCATTATGCACTTTTTAAGATGGATACTAAATTTGGGATAGCAAATATATGCTGAATATTTGTATATGCTGTATAGCTAGTATATGTTGTTAAGGTTATCAACAGGAAGCAGTCATTAAGGAATATTCTAGGCCCTGCCTATCACAAATTTCACACAGGACATTGGTTAATGGGAGCATGAATTTTGGCAACAAGTAAATGATATGAATAACAGTAAATATGTTCTTTTCAACTGAGCATTGGTTGAAAGTTTGTTGACTTTACCACTTGGCTCATTCCTACATGGGCTGAGATTCAGATAAAGACTTACCTAACTCCTCTTTTTCAGTATGAAATGCACTTTTCAAAGCTTTTGACAAAACTCTTTATTTTGGTATCCCATTTTGAAATGTACACTATCTTTCTTTTAAATCATTGTCCATTGCTAGGTAGCTACCAGACCTGGTGAGACCACAATTAGGCTTCTTTCTTTCTTTCTTTCTTTCTTTCTTTCTTTCTTTCTTTCTTTCTTTCTTTCTTTCTTTCTTTCTTTCTTTCTTTCTTTTCCTTTCTTTTCCTTTCTTTCCTTCTCCCCTTCCTTCCTTCCTTCCTTCCTTCCTTCCTTCCTTCCTTCCTTCCTTCCTTCCTTCCTTCCTTCCTTCCTTCCACCATCCATCTCATATACATGACTCTGGGTGGCTAGCTAATAAAAGCAAAATGAAGGTAGGATAAAATAATTACAATTTAAAAAATTGAGTACCAAAAGCATATCTAGACTAGCTGCTAGGAATGTATACAACATCCCATATTTAAATCAGCCATAAGACGGAATCATCCATACTATCAGGGCCCCAGGCTTGATAGCAAAACCAAATTTTTAATGTTTTGCCAAAGTCTGACAGAATTTGGGGGACGCATAATTTCAGAAGAATAATGCGCAAAAAAGGCTTTTTCCTTGATCCCACTAGTGGTAGCTCCCTAGCTGGCCTCTTTTGCTGGATCTAATCAAAACTACTAAAGAAAGCTTGTCCTATAAATTTATTGTTTTTTCTTCAGGAAAAAGAAACTAAAAAATGGAGTTGAACAATGTTTCAGATCTGATTTCAAACAGATGCTTAGAAGGGCTAACAAGAACACCTGTCTGCAACTCTTTGAGACAACCATGTCTGCATGTTAGTTCAAGAAAAGCTGCAGTTGCTTTGATGAGCTGAGTACTTATATTTAAATTCCTGCATGTTCTAAATAACTTGTTAAAATAATTTCTAAAGCAATGAACAGTTCCATTAAAGAACATTCTTCCCTAGGTTTCAACGTAGAAAATTTTCACAAATTGCCATAGGTCTAATTGTGGGAATTATAGAAATCATAGATATATTCACTGAAGAATATGCTTCTAGTTCTATATCTTTATTACAAGTAGTAGTCTTGGAAATAATGCTAGTAATGTTGTAATATTTTGTTATTTGGAAGCAGCACCCTTAAGATGAAACTTATTGTAATTAAGAATAAAAACTAACAGCTTTTGCTCCCTCAGTTGTAGTTGTTGCCCACATTTGGCAATATAGAAGCATATGCCTTGGAGGCATTCTAGTCCAATCCCCTGTTCAAGATAGGAATCCTTATACCATTCTGAACAAATGGCTGCCCAAACTTTTTTTGAAATCCTCCAGCGAGAGCATCGACAACTCTGGAAGGCAAGCTATTCCATTGGTTTATTGCTCTCCCTGTCAGAAAATTTCTCTTTAGTGCCAAAATAGAATCTCTCTTTAATGAGCTTCCACCCATTGCTTCCATCCTCAGATGCTTTGCAGAATAAGACAGCTATCATTTATTTTATTTATTTTTATTTGTCATGTCACACTTCATTCTTCTCTCTGTTAGGCAAGACATACCTAGTTCCCTTAACAGTTCATTTAGTTTAGCCTTCAGGCCCCTTATCATCTTGGTTACATTTTTATACACTATTTTCTAGTGTTTCAGCATTTATTTTGTATTATGGCGACAAGAACTGGAGACAGTATTCCAAATATGCCTCACTAGTGCAATATAGAACAGGACTACCACTTCTTGTGATCTTGTGCTATCTGCCTATTGATGCAGGATTACTTTGGGGGGTTTTGGTGGCAGAAGCACATTGCATGGGAGGCGGGGGCGAGGGCAAGAGTTAATGGTTTTGTGTGAGGGTCACACCCACAAACTGAAGCTGCACACATACAGCTTCATTTGTGTGATGCTCACATGAGTGGGGCTCCAAGTGCTGATGCTCACTGTTCGTGTGAGTGGGTCTACGCACATGCAGGCATCTACCCACTACTCATGCAGCCTGGTTGTGAATAGGTCTTGGCCCAGTAGTGGACCACGGTCCACAGGTTTGGAACACCTTTACTAGGACACCTAGATCCCTCTCACAGTTACTACAACTATTCTATACCAGTGCATTTGTTTGTTTTTGTTGTTTTTTTCCTACCTAAAGTAAGGTGCAGGACCTTACTTTTCTCACCACTAAACTGAGTATTATAGGATAGAACTCATTTCTCTTGTCAAGATTTTTCTGTACCTTGAGTCCATTATTCAAACTGTTAACAATTCTCTCCAGCTTAATGTCACCTGCAGTTTTGATAAGCTCCCCTTCTATCCACCATCTAAATAATTTATGAAGATGTTGAAGAATATTTGGCCCAGGACAACCTTCAGGTACCGTACTGCATGTTTCTCTCCATGTAGATTTAGTTCCGTTGAGAATTATAGGCTGAGTACAAATGCAGTCAATTGTGAATGCATTTGGTAGTGGTGCTGTCTATATCACATTGTTCTATCTTACCAAGAAGTTGGCTGTGGTCTATTTTGCCAAATGCCTTCTTGAAGTCCAAATATACTAAATCCACAGCATTTCCTTGATTCATTAATTTAGTCACTTAATCAAAGAAGGTGATAAGGTTTGTTTGGCATGATCTGTTTTTAACAATCCCATGCTGGCTTTTATTAATCATGTTGTCCATTTCTAGGTACTAACAAATCTGCTGCTTGATTATTTGTTATAGAATTTTTCCAGGAATTGATGTCAAGCTGATTTGGTCTGTAGTTTGCTGGTTCCAGGTTTTTCCCTTTTTTGAAAATTTGAACCACTTCAGCTGTTTTCCAGTTCTCTGACACTTTCCCCATGCTCCAGGAGTTTTGAAAGGATATTGTTCAGTAGGTCTGAGATCACATCTGCCAACTCCTTCGGAACCTTGGGATGTAAACCATCTGGTCTTTGTGATTTTAATTCATTTAAAATGGAAAGGTGTTTTCTTAGAAATTTTTTGTCCATTTTGACATGCTTTCTTTTCTGTCTCCCTTGGTATTGTTTTTAATAGGTGGGATTGTTACAGGGTAACTATGATGAATCGATAATCTGTTAAGTTTTGGACAGGAATTTCAGACAAGGGTAATTGCTGCATGAAGGTGCATCTATTTTAAATGTAGAAAATGCTTAGCAAATCAATTGAGAAACCAAATCCACTAAAAAAGCAGATTCATTGAAAAAAAATAGATAAAAAGTAATACCTTGTGATCCTAGAGGTCAATTGCCAATCTGACATCGCACTAAACACACACACACACACACACACACACACATCTTTAAACATGTTATGTTTAAAGAATTAATTTAATTTTAATTAACTGATTACTGATGTTCAATACACTGATAGAGAGCCATTTATTAAAATGTAAACCAATGCCGGAGTGCTATTTATTTCATAAGTATTTCGTTCAGTTGGGGTCATTAAATTTCTGAAACCAAATTAATGCTCAATAAACAAAATGTCCAACCTAAAAAAAAAGAGTACTATTTGTACAGCAGCAGATGAAAAAGATACATATTGAGTTTAATATGCATGTATATTCCCATATATATATATGGGGAAAAAATCTAATTGGATATACCAAGTTGAATAACAGAGAGAAAGAATGAACTAAAAACACATACAATGATAACTAGAATCCTGTGCTGTAAAGCTGACATACCTTTCAAAATCAGTACTAAGTTCTCAAAATCAGTACTATGAAAATCAGCAGGGGGAAACTTACCAAAATAAAATGGAAATTTATTGCAGGACTTGTATTTTTATCCACAGTCTTATAGAAAGGCTATATTATGTCAATGTAAATTGTACCCAGTTCTTTAAAATGCTGCCTGTCTCTTCTAATTTTATTGATGGAAGACCCTGTGTAACAGTGATTGTTGTGTCTTATTAAGGATGTGGATGATACAGAAATACAATTATTGCACACTTAGCAAGAAAAGTATGTGCATATATGTATGCATATGTACATACACAAAAACACACGTATATATGCATCTCTGCTATTATTTGCAAAAACCACACCACTTTCTTTGTTTTCCAATTCCTCAAAGACTTGCACGCTTACCACTAAATTTAAATGGGCTTCCTTTCAGAATGCCTTTATCCATCTACAAACACTAGCAGAATAAATTAGTTTTGCTTAGTGTGCTAGTCTGACATCTTTTCAGCAGTTCTGAAAATAGAGTTGCTTCCCCAATTTTATTACTTTCTTACAGCTCTTTACAACTCAGTATCATTTTTTAAAATCAGGCAGGGTTATTTTTCTTGTTTGCCTCTTTATGGTGTGAATTTAGTTTTCATGAAAAGTGTCAGATTAACTGCCCCAGAGATTTAACTCTATTTATCTGAAGAGCAGCTACAGTATGACCAGTGGCAGGGCTGAGTTTAGCACTTTGCTGTAGCAATTGCATGCAGCATTGATGGGAGCAAATGAAGTGCCATTGTGTGTCACATCAAAGGCTCACCTTGCACAATCATTCTATATCCAATAATGCCCAGGAATGGATGCATCAGAAAAGAGTACAACAAATCTCTAACATGCAATATTAGCATAATGGGCTGTTTACTTCTGCTTTCTAGCAAATAGAAGTCTTGCCATCTTTTTGGACATTGGCTTCTGAAGGACTTGTCCTCTAATCCACAGCAACTCTTCTAAAAAGCAATTGTAATATTTGTCAGTATGAAGTAGTATAAAAATATTGTGACTTTTTTACATTAATGATGGAGGAGAAAAAAGAAAGAATTTAATAGAAGTAAATAAATGGAGATGTGTCAGGCTTTGAGTGAATAAATAATTAAACAATAGTTATTCTAAGGGAATAAATATCAGCAGAGTTGGAGCCAAAAGGGAATTAATGGGTGGGTAGGGTGTTTAGGATGCTCAGAAAAAGCCCAAGGTTTGCAAATTTGCTTATCAATTAAACAAATAGCTAGCCAAATGAAGTCTAAATATGCTCTGTAGTGAATATATGGCTCTTCTGATCTAACATCTTGGGCTAAAGCATATCTGAACGCCTAACTATGATTTTGTTAGTGAAGATAATACATTTATTCTTAATGCTGCTTATATTGTGGTAATGCCACTATAAAGTCTAGCTTTTTGCATTCCAAGTGATCCTCCTGCATGAGCAAAGGCAACCCAAGAAATGAGTGATGTCCTCCCTAATGCTATTGAATCTGTTACATATTTTCATTCAGTCAAAGTGTTCATAATAGAGATATAAAGTCTTCTTCAGGAGGATTTTCCACCAAAGCCTACTTCTGGAGAATAACTCCTACTGAGGTGAAAAGTAGAGGTTGAAACTTAATAATTAAATTAAATGACTAATGAAATATCACTTATATCCAACATTTGTCAGATTTCCAAAGACCAAGTAGGCAAACAGTATGAAACAAACAAATTGAATGACACATCCATTTTAGTTTAATAATTTAGGTTCTCTTGTCCAAATTTCAAGGCAAACAGTGATGTTTTACCAATTAAACCAAGAAGTCTGCCTTTTTTATCCCAGGAAAATCCGCAGGTTTTTATATTTATATAAGGGGTTTTATATTTCAGAGTTATCTCACTTTAATTTCATGAGCAAAAACGTGAGACTTGACCCAGGAGATTTCATCTGCTTCTCTATCAAGCCTGATTAGGAATCTGCTGGCAATCCATGTGTTTCAGGGAAAAGATGTCTTATATTCAGATGAGCTAATTATTATTGTTCCTCTGAATACCAAAGCAATTAATAGCATTTAATTGCTTAAATAAAATGTCATCATCTATATTTGATTTTAGAAAAAGTATTTGGATGACAACTTTGTGTTAGGGAGAGTAGTCATGCCTTTGGGAATATAAATCAGATTTTAGGGAACATGTTATGCTAAAAGGCTGTAAAGTTTGCTCTAAGGCTTACGATATCATTAGGACTTTCTTCTTTCTCTAAAGCTTCTTTTAGCATTAGGAGCAAAAAACATACATTCCCAGCATGATATTAGTATCTATACAAGAATGTTTTTAGAGAACAGGTTTCAATGTGGGCATCACACTGTAAATCAAAATGTGTCCTTTAGGGATATCCACAAGTTATGGTCAAGATGATGGTTGCAACAGTGCAAGTGAAACTCTGCCTATTTTTGAATGTGTCAGTATTAAAATAAAAATAGAACTTTAATAGCTCTATTGCAGTCACCTTCTTGACTGCATAGCCTGCAGATATCATGCACTAATGATTAGTAGAACTTAGGCATAGTGTACACTTTATCTAAGAAGGAATGCATCTGATGTTCATGTTGCACTCTAATATCACTTTTTTTAATTTAAAAGGAATGAAGTTAATCAATCAATCAATCAGACTTGAGCTGGAAGAGACCTTGGAGATCTTCTAGTCTAAACCCCTGCTCAAGCAGGAGACCCTATACCATTTCAGACAGGTGGCTGTCCAATCTCTTCTTAAAAATCTCCAGTGATGAAGCACCTACAACTTCTGAAGCTGTTCCACTAGTTAATTGTCGTCAGTGTTAGGAAATTTCTTCTTAATTCTAGGTTGCTTCTCTCCTTGATTGTTTCCATCCATTGTTTCTTGCCTTGCTTTCTGGTGCTTTGGAAAATAAGTTAATCACCTCTTTGTGGCAGTCTCCTAAATACTGGAATAATGCTAACATATCTACCCTAGTCCTTTTCTCTAGACTAGCCATACACAATTCCTGCAACCGTTTCTTTATATGTTTTTGTCTCTAGATCCTTAATCATCTTTGTTGCTCTTCTTTGCACTTTTCCCCAAAGCCTCAACATCTTTTTTGTTCTGGATGCAGTATTTCAAGTGTGGTCTTACTAAGGCTTTATAAAGCTATACTAATACTTCAAGTGCTTTTGATTCTATATCGCTGTTTATATAACCAAGGATTGTATTCGCTTTTTTGGCTACTGATGCATATTTCTGGCTCATATTTAAGTGATCATCCACTAAGTCCCTCTCACAATTTCTATTTTTGAGCCCATTTCATCTAATCTATACTTGTACCTTTGGTTTTTCTTGCCTAATTGTAAAACCTTGCTTTTCTCCGCATTAAATTTCATGATGTTGTATAGGACCCATTATTCAAGTCTGTCAAGATGTTTTGGGATTCTGAGTTTGTCTTCTGGGTTTTGGCTATTCTTGCCAGCTTAGTGTCACCCACAATTTTGATGAATTCCCCTTCTATTCTCTTATCTAAGTCATTTATGAAGATATTGAAGAGTATTGGGCCTAAGATGTAAGCTTGTGGTATCCCACTGCTTCCTTCCATGTAGATGTCCATTAAGGACTATTCGTTGAGTACAGTCAGCCAGTTACAAATCCATCTGGTGGTGAGAATGTCTGTCTCACATTTTTCTTGTTTACCAAGAAGTAGTTGTGATCTATTTTATCAACAATGAATCTGCATACAGACGGGAGGTTGAACAACTACCCTTGTGGTGCAACCAAAACAATCTTGAACTAAATACACTCAAAACCATAGAAATGGTGGTAGATTTTAGAAGAAACCCTCCTATACAATCACTTCTTACAATACTAGACAACACAGTATCAACAGTAGAGACCTTCAAATTTCTAGGTACTATCATGACCTAAAATAGACACCTAACATCAAAAAGGTCATCAAAAAGGCACAACAAATAATGTTCTTTCTGAGCCATCTCAGGAAGCTCAAACTGCCCAAGGAGCTGCTGATTCAATTCTGCAGAGGAATGATTGAGTCTGTCATCTGCACCTCTATAACTGTCTGGTTTGGCTCTGTCATCAAACAAGGCAGACATAGGTTTCAACGGATAATTAGAACTGCAGAAAAACTAATTGCTACTAACCTGCCTTCCATAGAGGACCTGTATACTGCACAAGTCAAAAAGAGGACTGTGAAAATATCTACAGACTCCTCACATCCTGGATATAATTTGTTTTAACTTCTATCTCAAAACAACACTATAAGGTACTGCACACCAGAACAACTAGACACTTTGTCAAAGAATGAAATAAGATTGGCTTGGCATGATCTGTTTTTAAGAAATTAAATTAAACGTTAAGTTAAAATAACTTGCATAAGAGCAGGCTATATTATGCACTTCTTTGCCCAATGTTCTGTGTTGCAACTTCCAAAGATTATATAGTTGGGCTGAAAATCAGTGGCCGTTTCTTGCCTGTACTTTTTATGTGGCCTGTAATATCTAAAGAAAGTTTAACCCAGTTTTAAAAAACTAGGAACAAGGAAGCTAATCCTTTCCCCATTCCATACAATGAAGTAGAAAATTATATATCTCACAATATGATGTGTTTCATTCATTCTGAATTGTTAATATTACCCCTTTGACTTTCTTTCTTATCAACAAATGGCCCCAAACACTTAAACGTTTCTCACCCTTGTTGTATGATGTCTTGTGGGATATTTAATTTTTAAATGTCATCTTTCCACTTTCTAAACATTCTTAATAACTTTCTTGATGCATATAAGAGTTAATTCGTGGCAAGGGAGGTTTTTATTTCAAGAGATGTCAGCATGATAAATTTCACTGGATCCCAAGCAGTGGCTTCATGGGATCTATTAAATTCAGTGTTTTCTGTCAGAAAATTTAACAAAATCCAAGTGCTTAAGCTTTTGGTACAATTCAGCCTTTTATGCCTTGCTATTCCTGTAGAAAGAAATACAGAGACGAATATCAGTAGCCATTCAAATCTTGTGTGTGTGGGCTCATTCCAGGACACAGGCACTGCTAAAGAAAAGGCACTTTTCTATGGTCTCAAATAGGTGTTGTTTAATTGATGGAACTCAGAGCATGTTGACTCTACTAAATTCAACCCATCAAGCAGATGCTAAAATGGTATAATACTTTCCAGAGAATGCTGTCTTCCAAGAACATGTAATTTCCTATGTATTATTTCATGTTCGCAAGAAAGTATATCCTTCTTTTTTAAAAAAAACTTTTAATCAACTGGTTCACATTTAATTGGAAAGTTTCAGCAGCTCTTGCACAGTGGGAAATAACTTGTTCTGTTTATTTGGTTGTAACCTGTTAGATTTACATGCATTATGCAAATAATTTTTAAAAGACACTGCAACATGGGCTCATGTATATTTTTTCCTTCCCTATTATTAAATTTGTTTTCTTGAGAGGAATACTGATAAAAGCATGCATGCATTTTTAAAGAAATGTATTCAGTGACTTTTATCCCTAAAGACAAAATACATTCGGTTTCAAGAGTCTCTCTTTGAAGGAGATGAGCAGCCCAGAACTGTGAAATATAAATAAATAAAATCATATTGAACAAATTTCAGCCATTGAAGAGAATCATTTTCGCCCATCTCTTTCCCTCTACTTTTCCAGTAATTCATTTGGCAGAATTACACTGTTACCAACCAAGCAAAAAGTCTTTAAGCTAGACACCAGTTTTGGTGGCTCTAATATTCAGCAGTACTGTAAACCTCTTCAGAGGTTGCCTTAACTATTTGGGTTATGATAAACTATGACTGAACAAAATACTTATCTTCCTACTTTTTGTTGTCGGTGTTACATGTTACTGATGGTTTGAGCGTGCCAGTTCCTGTAAAAACATAATGTATGAGTTATATAGCTCATTCCCATTAACTTTTTTTTTTTTTACAAATATGTCCTGAAGATCAGTTTTCATCTCATTTCCAGAGTAGTGGGTAGTGGTTTTTAAAAATCTTTCCCCAGATATTGAACAACACATTTCTTACATGGTGCCTTTGGAAATATGAATGTTGTTTAGATTTTCTATCCCACGTAAAGGCGTGCCAGCCAAGTTGGAGATCAAAACCTTCTAATACTAATAACCTTCTATTTTCTAATTTAACCCAATCCTTAAGCCAGTTTACTATAGCAGCATCATAATATAATTCAAAATCTGGAAGGCCAAATCCTCCTTTTTTCTTGGCATCCTGTAATAATTTATATTTCACTCTGGGTTTTTTCCTCTGCCATATAAATTTAGATATACATTTGTTTAATTCTACAAAAAAATTCTTTTCCAACTTGACTGGCACTGTCAGAAGCAAGAACAACAATTTTGGCAAAATATTCATTTTTACTATTGAAATACGTCTCAATAGCGATAACTGCAATTTGGCCCAATTATCTAAATCTTTAACTATTTGCATTATTAACTTATCATAGTTATCTTTTAATCAACGAACACCTAGCAGTCAACCAGATCCCTAGGTATTTTACTTTGTTTACCACCTGCATACCTAATTTATTTGCTAGTTCTTCGTTCTGCTCCTTTGTACAGTTTTTTGTTAACACTTGTTTTTTTCTTTGTTAATTTTTAACCCTGCCACCTTTCCGTATTCTTCTATTTCTCTTAGCAGTATAGGGCTCGCTTCTAAGGGTTCTTCTAATATAAATGCTATCATATCATTGGCGAATCCCTGGAGTTTATATTCCTCTTTTTTAATTTTTAGTCCTCTAATATCTTGGTTTTGCCTAATTTGTACTAAGAGAGTCTCTTCTGCCAATATATACAATAGAGGAGCTGGGGGCAGCCTTGTCTTACTTCCTTATTTATCTTTATGGTACCGGTATTTTCCCCATTTATTAATATTTTTGTGGTTTGCATGTTATAAATTGTCTTAATAAATCCTATAAAATTTTCACCAAATTACATGCCTATCAGTTGTTTAATAAGGAAGTTCCAATTCAGGTTGTCAAATGCTTTCTGGGCATTTAAAAATATCAATGCCATTGTCTTGGTTGAGGATACTTCATAATATTCTAATATATCCATAGTGGTTCTTGTATTTGTTTTTATTTGCCTATGGGGGAGGAAGCCATTCTGATCAGTGTGGATAATTCTACTTAATACTCTCTTTAATCTTTCCGCCAATATTGTAGCCATTATTTTGTAATCTACATTTAAAAGTGATTTTGGTCTATAGTTTTGAATAAATAAGGGTAATATATGCTTCCATCCATGATTTAGGCATGTTAGCATTCTCCAGGGCTTCATTGTACAACTCCACCAATATCTCCTCTATTGTTTCTTGGAATTCCTTATAGAATTCTGAAGGAATTCCATCTGGGCCAGGGGTCTTATTTGCTTTTTGTGCTCCAATTGCTTTTCTAATTTCTTCTATAGATATTTTATTATTCAAATTTTGTTTCTCTTCATCAGTAATTTCGGGCAAATTTTTTTCATTCAAATATTGATCAATAGATTCTTCTGGTATTTCTTCCTGTTTATACAATTTCATAAAAAACTCCTTAGCAATTTCTTTCTTTTCTTGGGTCTGCGTGCATAATTTCCCTTCCTGATCTTGGAGAGCTACGATCGTTCTCTTTTCTTGTTCTTTTTTAAATTTTATGGGTTAACCACCTTCCCGCCTTATTTGCATTTTCAAAATAATTTTATTTTGCTAATTTAATTTTTTGGGCCAAATCTTCCTGTATATGTAGATTTAATCTTATGTTTTACCAGATCTATTTCTTTCTTAATGTTTGAATTGTTTGGGTCCTTTTGTCTACTTGTTTCCAAATCTTTCAGTTTCTCCCTCCATATGTTTTGTTGCTGTCTTTTTTCTTTATTCTTTTTAATACTATAAGCAATACTTAGACCTCTCACATAGGCTTTGGCCGTATCCCAAAGATTCTGTAGGGAGGTATGTTCTCTTTTGTTTATTTCAAAAAATACGTTCAATTCTTTCTTTATCGTTTCAATATATTTTTTATCTGTTAATATGGTATTGTTAAATGTCCATCTTCCAATTTTTCTC
Source organism: Pseudonaja textilis (assembly GCF_049901715.1). Lineage (NCBI taxonomy): Eukaryota > Metazoa > Chordata > Lepidosauria > Squamata > Elapidae > Pseudonaja > Pseudonaja textilis. Next base: position 23,328,092 of record NC_142008.1, on the reverse strand, counting down.
TTTCCTTTCCATTTAATTTGAATGGGATTATGGTGAGCCCATAGATTTGGCAAAATCTCGTTCCTTTCAATATTTTCCATTAACCCAGGGTCCATCCATATCTGATCTATTCTGGACCAAGAATTCTGGTGGGGGTTCAAAAAAAAGTATATTGTTTTTTATTTGGATTTAATCCCTCTCCACACATCTTTCAAGTTAAGTTCTCTTACCGTATTATTAAAAGACGAAGGGAGTATTTTTCAAAGATTATGCTTAGAGGTTCAGCTATAGCAGTGAATAGCTTTTTTAAGAAGTAGGCACATATTCTGTCCAGTCTAATAGATAGAGATGATAATTGGTGCATTCAGTCTTTATCTGGTGGCATAAAGTTTTGTATTGGCTTTTGAAGTTGGCAACATGACCAGATTAGTTTTTCCGCCAAAGTAATTTCTTTTTGGATTGATGCTTCCTTATTGTTATGGGTAATTTGTTTTTTCTGGTTTTGGGAATTGTTAATGGTACATATAGTTTGATGACTCTTTTGACTTCAAGTAAAAATATGTTGTAATGGTCTTCTACAGTATTGCATCCAGAGAATAGAAATTGGCAATCAAGGGATGAGAGATTGTTGTTTATAAGATCATAGTTGCCTTTTTTGAAGTTATAATTGGGGATTCCGTCATTGTGATGATTTTTGTGTGGACGTATGTTGAGACAAAAGTCAATCATGTTGTGGTCACTGTTGGAAAAGGGTTCTTTAATTTGTATTCCGTAAATTGAATTCAAACTACTGCAGAAGGTGAGATTGAGGCAGTTGTTAAGTCTAGTGTTGTTGGTTACTAGTTGTTCCAGTCCCAGATTTGTTACTGCATTGTAGAAGGTTGCATGTGTGGGTTCAGTTGTACATTCGTTAAGGGTCCAGTTAATATTAGGTAGATTGAAGTCACCAAGAAAGATAAAAGCATGTGGGCAGGATGCTGTCCATTGTCCACGTTAGTAGTGTATTTAGCTTGCTTGCATGTTCAATGTCATAATCAGGGGCTCTGTAACATAGTAAGAACCGAAATGTGATATTTAAGGACAGTTCGCAGACGATGGTCTCAGGAATAGCAAGCTCCTGGGTAACTTGGATGTTTTTTAGATGTAGGGACTTTTTATAGAAGATAGCAACACCACCTCCTCTACGAATTTCACGATCTGATTGGTAAACATGATAGTCTCTTACGGTGGTAATGGAGTCAGGGAGAGATGCGTTGAGCCATGTTTCACAGACAAACCATGTTGAATTTAGCCATATTTAGTAAGAGGAGAAATTCAGGTATTTTATTTACAAGGCTTCTTGCATTGAGTAGCTTGCATTAAGGCCAGTTGTGGTTGGAATAGAGGTAGTTAGGGGCATGTGTGCCTAGTTTTGAGTGATGTTGGATTGGATGGGGTGGGGTTGGATATGGAGTTGTGGGTTGTGTGACTTTCTTTTGATGCAATCAGCACGGTAGGCAATGTATAGATCCTTTTCTCCATTGTCTAGACGGTTTTTGAGTTCTGCGTGGAATACATGGGAGCAGATTCTTTGCAGTATGGATAAGTCTGGTCTTGAGTGAATTTTTTTGTGATTGGGATTGGTTTTTGTAATGGCGTTTATTGTATGAATGAATATGCGTTTTCTGGAGTCATTTTTGCATACAACTCTACAAAATCTTGGGACCACAGAGCCGTCATTATATTTGAACTCAGGGCCATCTCTGGTTATTTCAATGATATCTTCAGGAGAGATGCTTGTTGTATTTGAGTTGCTTATGATATCACGAACTTTGGTGATGTCGTCTGATACATTGGTATCTTCGAGATTTTAATTTGTTCTGATTTTAATTTATATTTTTCTCTTCTCCAAACAGAAGTCTTGCATCATGAATGTTCATTGTCAGTGCTGGTACTGATACAGGATCTGAGATCTGCCAAACTCCCAATGGCTACTTTTGCATGCTCTGGGTATGTTGGCCTTTTTGGCTGAATTGCCATCTTAGGTGAGATTTCCCCAAAATGATGAAAGTTTGATGAAAGACCTGAGGACAGGGTAGGAAAAAAACCCTTATAGATATTCATGAAGCTTTAAACGATTAAATATAGCAGCCTTATCTCAATGCATGGCATTGGAAAGAAACAAATTCTAAATAACTGGTTTCTCTTGTGAAAACAGATTTACTGATATCCCACTCTTTTTTCTACATGGCTAAGACCATGTAAGGTCTAATTGAATTTGTAATGAGATCTGATAGTTCTGGTCATAGTAAATTATTTATTATAATTGTTTTAGTTGAGTTAAAAATTCTATTACTGAATATAATAGCATGCCCCTTACTAAAGATTCAATTGGCAGATAACTAACAAAGTACAGAATGGTGGAGGGATAAAACAATTGCACAATTAAGCCTCCTTACTTGTTGCACAGCGATGTACTTAGATTTGATGATTACAGGTAAAGTGATGCTAATCTTTAATTAAATTAACAATTAAATTTGTTAGCCACAATTCAATTGGTTAGACTTGCAAAGTTTTGTTGTTATATCCAATCTCAATAAAAGTCTATCTTCCTATGGAGTTAATTTTCCGGTCTGTGCTGCCTAGTGAAGGTGATAGGAATTGCCATACATATATACCTAGATTACTCTGCAGGATCCGGTTTAAGTTGGTCACTAGGTCCAGAGATTTGTTCTTCCAAACTTCTGGATCATGTTGGAGCACATCCTCAGGAAACTTCTTGAGAAGTTTATTGAATGCTGATTTTGGTCATAAATGATGGTGTATCCGCTTTCCACTTAGAATTGATGCTTTTCATCCTGAAGATTAGACACTGAATTTAGTTAGTTGTGGCTTCTTGGTCCAGGATACCTAAAGCTGAAATCACTTTAGGTATTAATTACCTTTAACTGCCTCAATTGTCTATAGTTCTTTTTTGTAATATAAATATAATAGATAGGACCACCCAATTTTCTTTCAAATATTTTTTCTTACTAATTGCTACTTGGCCTGTTTATTTAAAAATGGCTAGAACTTTCTCCAATGCTTACACCTGCAGGAACAACATTAGTGGAAAACAAGGAAGAGTTAGCATTAGGGTATACACTAAGAAAATGTGCTAGACCACCTTGTCAATTTTGCTATTACACAGATAGAGATGATATTCAGCAGGTTCTGACCAGTTCTGGGGAATCGGTAGCGGAAATTTTGAGTAGTTCAGAAAACCAGCAAATACTACCTCTGACTGGAGATTTTACAGTATCTCCTCCCACGCTCACAGAACTGGTAGTAAAAAAAATTGAATCCCACCACTGTACATGGGGAGGGCTTTTTTGCTTACTATACAATCAGTATTAGCAAGTGAGAGCAGATGTATTTTATATCCTGTAAGCTGTCCAAGGGCTCTTCTTTGAAATCAGCACTTTTCTAGAAAGGCTATTGAAATCAAGTGTGTTTGACTTCCATCTGATGCTTGAAAAATGAACTCAGTCTATTTTTTTTTTCTAATTGCAAGAGCCAAAATCAATTTTCTGACACAGTTCAATAGCAGAAAAATAGAATCTAGAAAGCTGCCTGAGTGGATCACCAGACCACAATATTTCTCCTAATTATAATTCCAAAATCTGCACCAGTGCAACACATAATCCATTGTACTGTAAAATATAAACTGGCACCAATAGTCTACTTGTCATTAATAATAACTATTGAATTAATATTTTTAATGGTCACACAATTACAAGGTCATTAGATTCTCCAAGATTTCAGTATTCTTGTAGTAGTTCTCTAGGACAGATAACTTAATTGTTACACACACTGTTCTTTATTTATTTGAGCATTCAGACCATTGCACAAAATCATAACAAAACTGAAAAGATTTGTGATTCCTAATTATCAATAACAGTTTAGTGGTATTTCTAAAATTATCACTGTTGTGAGAAAATTTCTGCCTTTCCTTGATAATATAGTATTCATGTTATATTGAAATTGTTCTTTCCTATCCTGTGATATTTTCAAAGCATTGACCAAAATGTATTAACCAAACATTTCACATCACCTATTGGTTGATTAGATGGCTCCATGAAGTTTGCAAATAGAGCAAAAGAGTGATAGTCTAGTCTAGTGATATGGGTATGTCTAGTTTAATGAAAAAAAGGGCTAGGGGAGACATGATAGCAGTGTTCCCATAACTCAGGGGTTGCCACAAAGAAGAGGGAGTCAGCTGTTCTCCAAAGCATCTGAGGGCAGGACAAGAAGCAATGGATGGAAACTAAACAAGGAGAGAAGCAACTTAGAACTAAGGAGAAATTTCCTGACAGTTAGAACAATTAATCGGTGGAACAACTTGCCTCCAGAAGTTGTGAATGCTCCAACACTGGAAGTTTTTAAAAAGATGTTGGATAACCATTTCTCTGAAGTGGTGTAGGGTTTCCTGCCTAAGCATGGGGTTGGACTAGAAGACCTCCAAGGTCCCTTCCAGCTCTGTTATTCTATTCTATTCTATTCTATTCTATTCTATTTTCATAGGCTTCATTTACCACTGTACTCTAGCAACAGGCATTTTTTGTTTGTTGGCTTAAAATCCAAAAAGAATAGAAAATACAGAACACAATGCCATGATTAAAATGATAGTGGCAGTGAGAAACCACTGATAACCAATGTAGTGTACAGATGAAGATTATATTAGAAATGAGAATTTCCAGATTTGAGTTACACACACACACACACACACACACACCTCAGAAGGTTGCCATTGTGAAGAGCAACAGGATATAATATACACAATCATTTAGAACAGGGGTCGCTAACCTTTTGGACCTCAGGGACCACCAAACTCATAATTTTAGATCCCAGGGACACTAACTGGTTCTGTTGGTGTGGCCTAATTTATGGGTGTGGCTTGGTGGTCATGTGACTGGCTGGGCATGGCTTGTATGTAAATATTATAAATATTTATATAAATATTGAAATTTTTTTTATGAAAAAAGATCACCTTTTACCCAAAATGAGGCAAAGCAGGCGGGCAGATTGAGTTGCTCACAGAATCACAGATTCATTGAGAAATCTATCTATCTGCCATTGGCTAGCTCAGTCTGTCACATAAAATTTGCTAGCAAGCAAACTCACAAAATTCACAACACACCATGCACATAAATATTGAATTTTTTATTTTAAAAAAAGAGCAACTTTTACCCAAAATGAGGCAAAGCAGGCAGGCAGATTGAGTTGCTCACAGAATCACAGATTCATTCAGAGATCTACCTATCTGCCATCAGCTAGCTCAGTCTGTCACATAAAATTTGCTTACAAGCAAACTCACAAAATTAACTCACAACACACCATTCATGTAAATATTGAATTTTTTATCAAAAGAGCAATTTTTACCCAAAATGAGGCAAAGCAGGCAGATTGAATTGCTCACAGAATCATTCAGTGATCTATCTATCTGCCATCACCTAGCTCAGTCTCTCAAATTTACTTGCCATGAGTCTGCACTGAATTTGCTTGCAAGCAAACCTTCAGTCCTAAGGGACTGAAAAGCAGAGCCGAAGATCTAAAGACTAGCTAGAAAGCAAGAAATCCAACCATTTTCTGCTTCCTAGCTAATCTAAATCTCCCAGCACAGCAGAACAGATGATGGTTGGAAAAAGGAAAAATGGAAATTTAGCAGGCAAGTTTGCCAGGTAAGGAATGAGTGGGCAGGCAGGGTTCCGGCGGACCACGTGGGCGGCGCAGCCTGGATTAATTGCGTTGGGGATGCTCTGGGGTGAGATTTCTCTGCGGCCCACCAAAATTTTCTCACAACCCACCAGTGGGCTGTGGCCCACCCTTTGGCAACCGCTGACTTAGAGTTATGGACAAAAATATAAGCTGTAAATTTAATGAATGAGTAAATAGCAATAGCACTTATATATTGCTTTAAAGTGCTTTACAGCTCTCTCTAATTGGTTTACAGAGTCAGCATATTGTCCCAAATGATCTGGGTCCTCATTTTGCCAAACTTGGAAGGATGGACGGCTGAGTCAACCTTCAGTCGGTCAGAATCAAACTGCTTTCAGTCAGCAGAATTAGCCTACTATTAACCTGCAATATTGCATTCTAATAACTGTGCCACCATGAATAAACATATGTTATAGCAATGAAAATCCTGAAGAAAAAAAATCATTTTTGGTCATGTTGCAAAGTTAGCATGAGGGTATCTGGCCTCTCATGAGCCTTACAAGGTAGACCAGGTCAAGTAACACATGCTACATTTGCCTAAAACCATTTTGATTAAGTTTGGATATAGTAAGACAATCGTGCAAAATTAAATGTGCTTCTCCTCTTCCCTTTTAATAGTCATGTGAATTTTATTTTATTTATTTATTTATTTATTTTGTCAAGCGATTATAAGATAACAGGTATAAGTATAAACATAGTTATGAATACATGAAATAGATACATATACGAAAAATAAAAAGAAACAACAGGACAGGGATGGTAGGCACGATTGGTGCGCTTATGCATGCCCCCTACAGACCTCTTAGGAAAGGGGTGAGGTCAATAGTAGACAGTCTAAGGTTAAAGTTTTTGCGGTTTGGGGAAGAAACCACAGAGTCAGGTAGAGTATTCCAGACGTTGACCACTCTGTTGCTGAAGTCGTATTTCCTGCAATCAAGTTTGGTGCGGTTAACCTTGAGTTTGTATCTGTTGTGTGCTCTTGTATTGTTATGGTTGAAGCTGAAGTATTCATTGACAGGTAGGACATTGCAATGTATGATTTTATGTTCTCTACTTAGATCAGACCAAAGGCGGCGTAGTTCTAGGTTTTCTAGGTATAGAATTTCAAGTCTGGTGGTATAAGGTATTCTGCAATAAGTAGAGGAGTGGAGAACTCTTCTTGTGAAATATTTCTGGACTTTCTCAACTGTATTAATATCAGATACGTAATGTGGGTTCCAGACTGATGAGCTGTATTCAAGTATTGGTCTAGCAAATGTTTTGTATGCTCTAGTTAGTAGTGTGATATTACCAGAGAAAAAGCTACACAGGATTAGGTTAACAATTCTTAATGCCTTTTTGGCTATGTAGTGGGCTCTAGCACTTAGATCATTAGAGTTGAGTACTCCAAGATCCTTGACAGAGTTTGATCATCAACAAGGTTCAGTTTGTATTTTATTTTCTGTTTTTTTTTTTGCCAATATGTAAGACAGAGCATTTATTTGTTGGAATTTGAAATTGCCATTTGTTTGGCCATTCTGATACATAATCAAGGTCTTGTTGAAGGGTAACAGTATTGTCGGTGGTGTTGAATAGCTTTACATCATCAGCGAAGAGAATGCAGTTGCTCTTAATATGATCACAGAGGTCATTTATGTAGAGTATGAAGAGAGTTGGTCCTAGAACACTGCTTTGGGGGACACCATTGTTGACAGGTACAGAATTTGATAGGACACTCCCAATTTTGACCATTTGTTGTCTGTTTGACAGGAATGCTTCTATCCAGTTATGCAGATGTCCAGAGATACCATAAGATTTTAGTTTTAAGAGTAGTTTGTCATGTACCACTGAATCAAAGGCTTTACAGAAATCTATATAGACTGCGTCTATTGCTTGATCGAGTTGTGTAGTCCATATGTTTTTTGCAGTGTAAGAGTTGCAGATTGCAGGATAGTTTTTTTCTGAAACCAAACTGTTTGTTAGAGAGTAGGTTGTTTGTCTCTAAGTGGAGGATAATGGATTGGTTAATAATTGATTCCATGACTTTACAGGTGACTCAGCATAAAGAACTTCTGTAGTTTTCAACTAGGCTGGGGTCTCCCTTTTTGAAGATGGGGACGACCGTGGCTTGTGACCATAGGTCTGGAAAGATTTTTCAAAGATTATGCTTAGAGGTTCGGCTATGGCAGTGGATAGCTTTTTTACAAAGTAGGCATATATTTCATCCGGTCCAATAGAGAGAGACGGTTTTAGTTGCATAGTGCTTTTTCAACATTGTCTTCTGTAAAATCGATATGTATTGGATCATTGTAGTTGTCTATGGTTCAACTAGGAAATACTGGGCATGATCCATTGCTGTTTACAAATACTGAGCCAAAGAATGTGTTAAAGAGGTTGGCTTTAATGGTGTCTTCATTGCAGTCTTTAGCATTAGGTCCTTTCAGGGGTGGGATGGACCTTGAGTCTTTTAGTTTGTTGTTTACAAAATTGTAAAAAGTGCGGGTGGAATTGGTACATAGAAGGTTTTCCTCTTGTTTAATGTGATAATTGGTGTGTTCAGTCTTTATCTGGTGTTTAATTGGGGAATAGGGAGAGAAAGTGTGTATCTGAAATATTTTCATACGCCTACTCACTTATCTGGGGTTAAACAATGTTTATCTAATCATTGTCCTTCTGTCCATTAAAGGCATCCTCATTACTCTGTTGACTTCTAGAACAGAGAATTCTAGTGTAAGGGAATTACCTATATATCACAAGAATGTCTTTGCCCTTAGATCATAGTCTTAATCAAAAAATACCCAACTTTCTCAAAGTTGGATATTGAGGGCGAGGATTAATTCAAAGTCAAGCTTCTTTAACAAGAAATGCTTTATTTTCCTGGGACCAGGCCAAGTATATTTAGTAAGTTTTACAAAAAGCTCTCACTTTTGCTTTTTTGGGGTTTGGGTTTTGATAGAGCTGTCAGGCCGTTTTTTAAAGTTTTCCCACAGTTCTTCTTTTCAATGAGGTTTTGTTAACCATAAGTATAGCAAGCAAATTAATTAATACTCAGTTATAGCTGCCATCTGGGGACTCTTGAGTTAGATCCATAATTAGGCTAAATTAATGCATGATGTGTTAAAGAACTTATGCAACTCAAAATTAATTAATTATGATTAGAGGCCTTCCGTGACGTGTTGCCTGTCTGTTAATTATTATTTCCTCTGGCCTAAAAGAAATGAGAGTATACAAACTAAAAAAGAGAATTAAGGAGGATCCAAGAATCCTGAAAAGAAATGTGTGACAATATGTAAGACAATCTGACATTTTCAGCTCGTAATTGTGAAATTGCTGCATGTTTGGGTTCAGTGAATTTCATGGTAAGCTCATTAGGGCTGTGTAAAGGACATAGAGCTTATTCTGTGAACTTCCCAGGAGACACAATCTAACTGCTAGCCCTTGTCTTGACTGTCACACAGGTCTATCTGTCATCCATTGACCTTACTGAGGCACGGTAGCCTTTTCATGAGAATAAAGAAATATTTTTTCTCTCGATTGTCTTCAGCAATAGTATTTTCCCCGTTCAATTGCACTGAATATTTTCTACATGCTGGGCAATCACTGTTGAAAGAAAAGAAAAAGTACACATGGGGCTATTTTAAACTGCAGGTTTTATTTAACATGGGGTATTTGCTACATAATAGGTTTCCAAAATGTGTTCTACATCTATTAAAGGAAGAATGACAGTGGTCTGGGGAAATGGTCATTTGTTTTGGCCTTTGTTCCCCTGTTCATATATCTGATTATGCCAGAAACAAGTTCCAAAATTACAGCTTCCCAAGCACAGCCATAATTCTGGATCTTCTCTCTCCCAACCATGTGATATCCCCTGCTTTATTTTTTAGGGATAAGAATGATATATATTAATATATTTTATTTTTCTTATTAATTATCATTCTTATAGGGATCTGATAAAAACAGAGACTAGAATTACAATATCATAGGATTGCAATATCATAAGATTGGTAGGAGCCTTGGAGGGCAACCTCACTGCAAGATATTCATTTCTTGGACCTTTCTACAAGGGAAAACCCAGCATCATTGGGCATGCTGTTTTGAGTTGTCTGCAGCCAGTCTCCATAGAAGACTTTTCCTGCAGAGAAGACTTATTTGCATGAAAGCAGGAGCATCACTATAAATTAGTGTTTCTCAACCTCGATAACTTTAAATTTTAACTTGAATTCTTGGATTTCTTGGAAGTTATTAAGATTAAGAAACATTACTCTACACAAACCTAATGATAGCCATCTTCCTTTTGCTCTTCTACACACAGAGTTGGCCATCATTGTGGTAGAATGAACAGGAAACAACTCAACCAGTCATCTACAAATCAAAGGTAAGCATCTACCATTTGTAGATTTGCTTCACAGGATCAGGCCTAGGACAGAATGCAGAGATGGGAAAAAAGACAAATTCATGGATCTGACAGGAATTTCTTGTGGTCTATGCTTTACCAACTAGAGTCAATTGTCTCAGGCACCCCATGTTTTCCTCTGCTTATTTTGATTCTCTACTAGTTATTTCCAAATATAAATGTTTTAGGATTCATTTTAGCCTCCTCCTGCATCATCCTTTGACCTTCTTCTGTTCATCCCTCCTGTCATATTACTCCCTGCAAGAACAAGTGGAAAAAGATTTTTTTTTTCCTGTTTCCCAGCTGACTGGAGAAATTGAATCTCATTCATATTTTTTTCCAGGCAGCAGCTGACCATCACAAGATGATTATGCTATTGACAAAAGTCATAGGCCTCCTAAATGATGGGGATAGTGCTTCCTGCTGTATAAGAATTTCCTCTTGAAATAAACATTTTTTTCAGGATCAATAGGGTTTTTAATTTGCTCTATGTATCAGGCTTTGAATTGTATTAAAAATTATCCTAGTACTGGGTCAAAATTCTGAAGAAGCTCTCTGCATAAGTGTCTATCTCCAACGTCAGTGACAGCAAAATAACAAAACATGAATTATATGACATATTGCCCCCCCTTTTATTTGCACATGACATCACAGGAAGCAGAGTTTGTATTCAAATGTCAAATTGTACATTTCATTACATCTTCTCCCTTTTCCTGAACATTTTTCAGGTCAAAGATGACGTCTGTCTTTTGAATAGTGTGTTCTATTCCCCAAAATCAAGAACATAAATGAGAGCATGAACCAAAGTTGAGATTTCCTGAGATAACATTTTAGATATTTTGACTAGTAAGAAACCAACTAGTTATTAAATAGAAAAGAAGAAAAACCTCTGCTTTGCCTTCTGTTTCAGGAAATGCATTTGGAAGCTCTAGTTAAACATGCAAGAATATATCATACACATACAGTCTTTCTTTTGTACTCTCCCAACGGAGGGAAAAATCTGTTCTATTCTCAGTCTTCCAATGCTACAAGAATCATATCAATGATCTGCTGCCTGCAACCAAGTCCTTTATTTCTAACAGGGACCTGAGTTTTCTGGTATATTTGGCCATTATAAACCAGTGACACTAATATAAATTGCTGGTTGAAAAATTAAAATGAAGTCTAGATATCTTAAAATCGCCAAGGTTGAGAAACACTGCTGTAAGCAAAAAGTCTGCAGAGACTTTCAATCATCCAGGTTATGTTTGTCCCAAAAGTGCTTTTTTAGGAGGCAACTGGACTTCCTTGGGGTTTTTTTTGAAGACTTTTCACTTCTTATCTAAGAATTTTCTTCAGTTCTGACAGGATAGTGGAAAGATTTATACTCCTTGCAGACAGCTGGTCATTTGCATCCTTTTAGAGAGTTGTTGAAGCACTTGGAGGTTTATATGTGTCCTTAGGGTCACCTGAGTAGTGTTCCTGGTTCCCACAGTCTTCAATTTTTCCTCTGGAAATCCATTCTTACTCCCACACCATTCAAAGGGTGTCCATCCCAAATTGAACAGCTGAAGGCTGTAGACATTCTCAGTCATCCAGGTCATGGTTCTCCCAAAGGTGCTTTTTTAGGAGGCAATTGGAGTTTTCAAGTACTTCAATGACCCTCTAAAAGGACGCAGATTACCAACTGTTGCAAGGAATATAAATCCTTCCACTCCCCACAATCCAATCAGAGCTGAAGAAGCTTCTTGGATGAGAAGTAAAATGTCTTCAAAAGAAAAAACAAGAAAGTTCAGTTGCCTCTTTGGGACTGCTGTAAGCTTCCATTTCCAATACGGCTGTGATTCTGATGTTCTAGTCTAGAAATTTTAACCTTTGCTGTGCTGATAACACTCCTTTGATAGCCAAAAGTGCAAAAGAAATGCCAATGAAAGTCAAGGAGCATAGTAAAAAAAAATTAGATAAAAAATAAGGAAGGTAAGTACAACAGCAGGTACAACAACCAGTCTTAGAATTGATAATGTAGATAAAGAAGAGGTAGGTACCTTTTGCCTTTTAAGATCAATTGTTAACAGTAATGAAAGAAGCAGACAAGAAATATCCTTCTAAGCAGCCATGAAGGCCACAGAAAAAATATTCAGATGCTGTGATGCGTTTATATATACTGTACAAAGATCAGCATAGCATACCCTGTGACATTCTGTGGAAGTGCAAGTTAGATTTTGGAAAAGCAGGAAAGGAAAAATATTGCCACTTTTGCCACTGTTGAAGAAGACTCCTGAGAATATGATGCACATCCAAAACAAACAAACAAACAAACAAACAAATACTTCATTAAAAAAATCAACACAGAATTCATCCAAAGTACAAATGACCAGGCTTAAATTATGTTATTTTATATAGAATAAGTAAAGATCTAGGTCTCTAGAGAAGATCTGAGAAAGGTAGAGGAAAGTGAAGAAGAGAATGACCTGCAGCAAGATGAATAAACTCAATTACAGTAGCAATAACTATACCGTTGGAAGATTAGGGACAGACCATGCAGAAAAAGCCATGTATGTGGTTGCTAAGATTCAACACCGATTTGATGGCAGATTATTAATCAGTCTAGAGATTTCATTGCATGTTATCAAGAGATGAATTATTATATAGAAGAAACCTGAGAGAAGAATCATCAAAAGCTTGGTGGTTCTAGCTCAGTTAGACTGTCCCTTTCAGAGAGATATAATAAAATTAAATCCCCCCATGAGAAGCAATTCAGGAATTACAAAAAAAATCCACTGTAGGTGTCTATTCCTCTTGCTTCCGAACCGTTACCTTCTGTGCAAAAGACCATTTGCCACCAAATTGTGAAGGGACACAGAATAGGAATAAGTAGTTGTTAAAAATTTGGTCTCTTATTATGGGACTAATTTATTTTCATCATTGATATCATCTTATTCCCTATAGTTTTGCTCTTTTATTATATGCGTATACCATATCAATATGATTCTTTCATAGAGCTGCCCTTATGTTTCAGCTTGCAATTCAACAGGTTCAAGTTCTGTGCTTTCATTTTGAGGTAATTATTATTGGTTTCTTTCTTTTTTCATCCAGTTCAAAAAAGGAGAGCTTTGTCATTATTATTGCTGTGGGGACAAAGAATAACTGAAGGGCTTATTTCAGTCAGATCATTTGCCTTTTGTCCCTTTCTGTGACCTTAAGTCTTTTGCATAAGTGCAACCAGTTGAAACAAAGTCCAACAATTGAGAGGAATCAAACTTTTATCTCCTGAAAAATAATATCTAGTTAGGATTTTATTTCATCAACCTTGCAGCAGTCTCTGACGTTAACCATCGAAAGGGTATTGAGGCTGTTATCCAAGTAAACACATTTATTTCTAAAAGTAGAATTTTCAAAAACTATTCTGAGAATAAAAGAAAGAAAGCTTAATGTAGACCACATTTTATTTGGGTTAAACAAACAGGCTTTGATTTCAGTTATTTGTAGACTACAGAATGGAAAAATAATATATACACACATATTCTACATCACAATTTAAACTTCCAGTAAAATCTACATTTGCATTTATGCCCCATTTTTCTAGACTATAGTAGTATGTAATCCCTCTTGACTCTTAGTAAAACATTTTATTCTCTGTTTTATGTAAAATAGTTCTTATATGATGTCCTATGTTTTATTACAATTCAAGGACTGCTAAATCAGAAACAATCTGTCTTTAAGTAGTTCCAAAGTAGGGATCTACAATTTTTTTTGTAAAAAGTTTTTTATTTTTTCACATTTCAAAAATATCTTTTTTAATGAACAGCATGATTCCAGGTTTTCACATTTCAAATATTCCATACAAATATGACCTTGGTTCATCTTTCACATTTGATTTCATATTCTATCATTACATTACACATTTTCTGTAAATTTTCTCAAATACTTTTCTCAGACTTATTTTATATATTTTTTATTCATTTCTTAACCTATTTCTTTTTCCTTTAAATAATTTTCATATCTTCATTTATTCTACTTTATATTTTTATCTGTCAGGTTTGCAATTTCATCACATATTCTTATTTCATCATTTCAAAAATTCCATCCCAATTCAAACAATTCAAAAAATTTCCCCCACAATTACCAATTTGAGCGTACCTTATACATCATTTAATTAACTCCTCTTTAATTTCCAATAATAATTGACTTTTTAATTATCACCTAAAAATTAATAACAATGATCTTCTAACAATTACATAACACATATGCATTTTAGGCTGGATTCTGCATGGCACTTTCCCCTTCAATTACATCAAATCATTAATCATTTCAATTAAATTAATCTATCCAATTAATCATAAAAACTGATGTTTTTACAACATCAGTTTTTACAACAATCTTCATAATTCGTTTCAACTATATTCTTTAATTCATTAAACATAGTTAATACACTTATCACAGTTTCTCTTTTTCACATATATTCCATTTATTTCTATGTATAATTTAACAAAAAACAAGTATTCTAATAACAAGAAAACATCAGTTCCAATCTTTTCATTTTAAAAATCTATATTTTCCTACCTTCTAAGTAATTTATTACTTCAAATACATTTATAATACACCATATTACCTTGCAGAATCCCTTTTCTTAATCCTTATTTAACCATTATCTCTCTGTTTTTAAATAAACAATTTCTTTTCATTTTTGTTTGATTTCCATATCTCTTTCCTTCCTGGTTCTTTTTCTTATTACTTCTTTTTTCCTTCATTTTCCCCCCTCCTTTTCTTACTCCAGTTTTTATCCTCCTCCCTCTTTAAAACTTTCTTCTGTAATTGCCTTTTCTGCTGTTTCCTTTTACTTTTAAAACATTCCCCTTGTTAATTGCCTCCTCAAATCTCCAAGTTTTAATTCCCATTCTTTTCCCCCTTCACTTTAATATTCATTGCTCCAATTGTTCATTGTAGATGGCCTCTTCTTTAATCAACTCCTCCCCTTCTGGCTTTCCTTGTTCTTTATACTCCAGAACTGCCATTTCTAATGATTGTAAGACAAGATAGCACAACTCACCTCTTTCATGTAGTATTTCTTTTATGTTTCTTAGTTCTATTTTAATGCCAAAAAAGTTCTGCCATTTTTAAACACTTCTATTATATTTTCTTTATCTCTTTCTTTATTCTTTAAGTTCAAACTGATTGTCCAGTAATTTAATTCGATCAGCATCTTTGATATTTATTTCCAATGATCAGCTTTTATTAACTCCTCTTTAAGTTTTTCCCAGATTCATCAAGTAGTCCAAGATCCATAAATTTAAGTTTATGCCAAGATCACCAAATAATCCTGGAGTAATTTCTTTGTGCTTCTTTCTTTTATTTTGATGTTCTGTATTTCCAGTTTACACTTTCCACTGTATCAAATTCCACTTTTAAAAGAGCCAGGCGGTTTTTTTAAAGAGTCGTGAAAATTTTCCTTTAACACTAGGTGGCACTCTCTGTTATATGCAAATTCTGCCCTCCCCCCATACTTTCTCTTTTCTATTTAGGGCTTTTAAATTTCAAATATACAATAAATCCAAATATCAGTTACTTCTTTTTTACACATTCAAGTTCAGCTTTAATTATGCCTATTTGGTGCCAAAATCATATATTTATCCAATTTAAACAGGTATTTTCTTCTGGCTTCCTCCTTTCAAAGTTCAAAGCAACTTTCAGCTGTCAATGTTTTCCCCACTTTCTCTGGTCACCGCTTGTACTATCTTTCTTAAAAATTTCTTAGAATCTTAATTCTGGGGCACTTTTATGTCCAGATATTGCACCTGGTTAGCCTGGTTTTCACACTGTCCTCTTCTTCACCGCTCCAGCACAATCTTTGTCCCGGTTAGCTCTTCCTCTTCAGGGTGGCCATATTTGACCACCTCTATAGCCCGTATTTGGAGGGGAGTATGCCTAGCCAGGGAGCTCCCCTTAATCTAGCTGGTGGCCTCCCCTTCTTCACCACCC
This sequence comes from Pseudonaja textilis, assembly GCF_049901715.1. Lineage (NCBI taxonomy): Eukaryota > Metazoa > Chordata > Lepidosauria > Squamata > Elapidae > Pseudonaja > Pseudonaja textilis. The sequence goes on along the minus strand of NC_142008.1, from coordinate 23,312,047 downwards.
CTACAGGCAGATACTCGGGGCCCTCTGATGAGAGAGCACTGATAGAAGTCGTGCATGATTGCATCTCTGGTCCATCAGTGAGGAAAGCTGGGATATACAATTTCATATCTCCCCTAAATAGACTTTGCAAAATTCTGCCAAGGTTTCCACCATTTACTGTGGGAGTTTGGTGTTGTCACAGAGTATTTAAAAATGACAGTCATACTTGGGGAAGTATTAATTAACAGATCCAGGACTGTTTATAGGCGGAAGTCATGAAAAGTAAGATTGTGTCACTGTCTAGTCAAATCTATTACTTTGACTCATAAAGGACAACATTTGTAGCTCAGGGTTGACATGAGAGTTTTTGGTGCTCTCTGAGCTTGCTTTTTTTTCTTGCAGTCACTGATGATATTACCTAGCTTGATAATGAAACATCTGCAAGAAAACAAGCAAGTTCAGAGAGCACCAAGGATACCTTATTACTTGATTCTTTTGACTCTTTCCTGTGGTGTATGAAGGGTAGGAAGGGAATGCTGGTCTGTCGTGAATGTATTGAATAAAGGAATATTGCCAAAGACAGTAAGGAGGGTAGGGTAGTCAGTGACACAACAACAGATGAAAAGGGTATTAAAAATAGATCAAATTTGTCTTTACAGTACTGCTTCCCTCATTTCCACCTTCCCATGTCACTGAACAGTGGCAACTGTTGTTTTAAACTATATTGGCTGTTATTTATTGGGCAAAGATTTTCTTAGTGATAGACATCTGCCATTCAGATGCTGATGCTGATTTGTCTTCAGAAGAATGCCCTAAATTCCTTATTGTAAAGAAATTTAGCAATAATTTAAAGAAAAGGAAGCACTATGAGAAACAATTCCATAATACAAAAAAATTGAATCAGGCAAGAGAATAATCAACCAAGAATAATCTTATTTTTTTTAGTACTATAGAAGAGAGACAGTGACATTTGGACAGGCCTTCCTAACCTCAATGCAAATGTTTAGTGTTTTGCTACAAGTTAAGATGGGGTGGGGAGAGAAGATAAGGTAGAGTTGTATCCCCTCTAAGTCACAAACCAAAGCTGGATGATGTCAACATTGTGGCAGGCAGCTTTTAAAGGTTATATGGCACACTTAACTGCTTCCTTATATCTCCTTCTTGTATGGTTACCTCACTTAGCTTAATGGTGGCTTAGCTGTAAGAAAGATTTACTGGTCCAAACAGCCATATTTGATTAGAATAGTAATGTTCCAAATATCTTTGATGTATGTTAGGTTCATTTGGAGAGCGAGAATAGGGACAAGATGTTAGATGTTTCTTTCTGTGTTGTGATTTCACACTCCAAATTAGAATCATGGGGTAGGCAGAAGGGGTGGCCACTGACGAGCAGGAGGAAGAGCTGCTGCCAAGGCAACAGTCAGATAAAAGAAACCCGAATCTGGGACAGAATTGTAACATAAGCAGATATTTCTAGCAAGCCCCTCCCTAGTTCACACATTCTATTGTTACAAATTCACAATGAAGTAATATAGGTTTACATGATTTTGGTTTCCTAGACTGGCTACCTGAAAGGGCTGATAAGCTACACAACTGCATTTGCTGGTAGTAGAAGGATAAGAAACTAAATGATGTCATAATACAGGGGTGTCAAACTCACGTTGTCATGGTGGCATCATGTGATGTATTGGGATCCCCTTCACTAAACTGGGTGTGGGCATAGCCAGCACGTGATGCATCCGGCCTGCAGGCCAGGAGTTTGACAGCCTGACATAATAGATACACTAAGTACATGTTGATTCAGACAAGCAGTTGCTAATAAAAGATCACCTATTCCATGGTGTCAGAACAAAGACTGAACCTATTTATTTGTTTATTATATTTTTTTACTGAATGAAATAATATTGATTGCATTTTTATTTAAAATTGTTTTTATTGCTGTAAGATCCATTGCTTTTCTGAAAGGGAGGATATAAACAATTGTAATAAATGAGTGTGACTATGCTAGGATCCCAACCTTTATCTCTGATTATTTCCATTTTTATTGTTTAATTAATTGTCCCATTAAACTACAACCCAATGAATCCACATATTTTGTACTGACTGCTATCTTTACTAGTAGAACCTTGTTCATTCCTGTTTCATTTGGAGGTTTTTATAGGTTATTATAAAATGGGTAATACCTATACATAATGCTAGGCTGGATGTGGAACGTTTGACAATAAACAAGCTGTCTAGGAGGACATCTATAGTAGCTGTTGGTTTTTTTAGTCTCCTCCTAACCTTATACCGAGAAGTTTCCCTGGGAGATGAATGTGCCAGGTTAAGTTATCTGGGGCTCATAAAATCTTTTTTAGAAGATTGAAATAAAGTCAGTGCTTGCAGAAGACAAATCAATTGTGACATTTCTGAATAGAGTGCGATGCATTTAATTAGCACAAGACATACTGGCAAATGCTGAATTACCCAATAAATCAGTGGATGCTAGAACCCATATAGAACTGGGAATCAGCTGTCTTGTAAGATGTACGGTAAGGGCTAATAGGGAGATCTGGTCATTTCTACTACATTTGCAACTAAATTTCATTTATTTAGACATTTATACATCAAGTTTTTATAATTATTTCAAAACACAAAGCGTTGAAGCTTCTTCCGATCCAACTACGTTTGTTGAGGGATAGAAAGGAAGTGACGGGCATGATAGCATAAAGAACCATATCTTGCTTTAAGTTTTCCAGATCTGCAATTTACTTTGTCCTTGTTTCAGATGGATTCTGGAGTTCTTGGCTGGAGTGCTAACAATAAGGACAATTTATATGCTTGGGAAACCTAATAGTTGTATTTCTAAGGATAAGATTGAAAGCATTGGGTTAGGACAGCAGCTGCTATTATCCTTGACCCTGGCAGTCTGTTGGTATGGTGTGCTACATCCAACAAAAGTTTGTTATGATCCATGAATATCTAAGAAGAAGACCAAGTGAAGGGATACCTCATGCTTTAAAAAAGCCTCTGTTTGTGGCACCGAGAATATAACTGAAGGATCCTTGCAGTGGAATATAAAGCTGAATTGGGTGATGCTAAAAGTGATTTATAATCTCAAATTCCAACTCCATTTGCTTCTCAATTCATCCTAAGCCACTGATTTTTTCTTCTTCTCCTATTATTGAGTTCCATTGTTGGGTTAATGCAGGGCTGTCAAAATCCCAGCCCATGAGCTGGATGCATCACATGCTGGCCATACCAACCCGTGGTTTATTGAAGGGGAAAAAAGTCCCTATACATCACATGATGCTGCCATGACAATGTGAGTTTGACACCCTGGGTTAATGGGAGAATATGGGGAACTCCAACTTTTTAAATTTAACTACGTAATTTTTATTTCCATGAATAAAACATGGGTGTCTATAGCATGTTGCTGCTTCCTCCCATTCATAGATGTGTGCAGCATTTTATGTACAAAAGAGGAAGGGCTTGTGTCATGATAGTGCATGGTACTTCCTTTATCATGTGCCCTTTTTCTGCCACTAGTTGCTGCTCTACCAATCTATCTAATCATTTCAGATTCTGAACCATGCTAGATATGTCTTCTTCCATCTCTTGGGACTGATCAAAGGGGCATTTGTTCCCTTTTTTTATATTGCATTTCTCACCTCTACCCCAAAAGGACTAACAGATTAGGATGGCCTATAAATTGCATAAATAAAGTGTACTGTTTATGGGTCTATGCAGGTATCCCCCTCCTCATTTGCAGTGATAATAATAATCAGTTTACCTTCCAGAAATACTAAATGTTTTTTTTCTTTATTATTTAAATCCTGACCACGGAGGAGTCTTCCCAACCTTTGCCTTTTATTATTGTTGTTGTTATGATTGTATTACTGATCATTATTATTACTACATTTTAAACAATTGCAAAATCATCACAGGATGGAAGAAAGCAAAGTTTGCAAATCCTCACATTCTGCTCAGTTAACATCTTGCGAAGATGACATATAATGCAAAATGGCCAGACAACTTTCTCATGGCATTGATCTCACTTCTCGAATTGTTCATCTGTATACCATGGTCATCCATCAGAGTTCACATTATTCAAACACAGCACTAATATTGGTTCCTCAGTCACTGCTGATTCGCTGTATTACTGTTTTACTGTACATCAGAAAAGGAAAATCTTAGCAAATATTGCAATATGAATAAAACAAACCTATTGCAAACTCATTTTGTAAATTATTCCAAATAATTTACTAATTCCAAATAATTTAATAATTCCAAAGCCTAAATTTGGCCAGAGATTGATTGATTGATTGATTCTTTCTTTTCCTTCCTTCCTTCCTTCCTTCCTTCCTTCCTTCCTTCCCTCCCTCCCTCCCTCCCTCCCTCCCTCCCTCCCTCCCTCCTTTCTTTCTTTCTTTCTTTCTTTCTTTCTTTCTTTCTTTCTTTCTTTCTTTCTTTCTTTCTTTCTTTCTTTCCACAATATCCTTGGCCGTTTTATATCTTGGATAGATATAACAGGTTTGTTTTTTAAGCTGCTTTATGGGACGGTGATGTGGAATCTCCTTGTATTTTTCTCTTCAGGCAATAAAACATTATAGGAAATCTTCCATTCATTTCCAAATTTCCATACTTTGCTTTATATTTTCAACTATGAATATTCTGTAAATCATTTGCTGCAATTGCTTTAATCTTTAACTTCTTTTCAGCTTCAGTAGGAAGTGCCTAAAGAAAAGACTAATTCTTCGTGTCACTTCCATCACAGCTCTGTAAAAATGAAAATTTCATGTCTCTAGAGCTGTTCATGAGCCTTCTTATGGATCTCCATCTGTATTTTAAATCTGATAATTTATTTCAGCCAACATAACTTCAAAATATATTTTTTTTCTTTATAATTTCAAGTTCAGCTTGACATTTCAGATAGAGAGGATGTACATGCATACGAACATGAGTGTGTGTATGTATATGTGTGTGATTTTATATATATATATATATATATATATATATATATATATATATACACACACACACACACACACACACACACACACACACACATGGGGGGAGGGAAAGAGAGAAAGAGAAAGAGTGAGAGAGAACATGTTAACAGCCTTATGGCATTTTAATTATTTGAATGAGCTGGCATTGGTTCAGACTGCTTGCTGAATTTTTATAAATCCACATTGGACTTAGATTTTACATTGTAAATGGGACCCGAGAGGCTGACTAATTAGAATCATGACTTAAAGCTATAAGAGTGTTATTATTGATTCAGCTCAGGAAAAGACCATGACAATCAAAAGCAAATATCTACCTCTCTCTTCATCCAGGGTTCAAAAGGTTAAGTACTGTTTGTTTCAGACCCATAGCATTGGAAATCTAAGAGAGAAGGCAATTAACATTTTAAAGTAATTCAGTATTATTATGTACTCTATTATTTGGAAGATTGCTCTCCTTGTAAGTTAATTATGCTGCACATAGTAAACCATTGCAAGATATATATGTACAAACACACACACACACACACACACACACACACTTCATTATATCTCTGAAAGAATAGACCTTTATGATTGAATGACATAAATATTTTAAGATAAGCTTATTTAGAAAGACAATGGCCTTTCTATGAGCCAAAAACTGTTTTATTGCTTTTTATTTTTTTAAAAAAGTAAAAAAGATTGGACAACCATTTGTCTGAAATGGTGGAGGGTTTCCTGCCTAAGCAGGGTGCTGGACTAGAAGACCTCTAAGGTCCCTTTCAACTCTTCTATAATTATAAGAACACTTAAATCCATAAATATGGAAGTCTTTTGAAAATATTTGGGTTTGCTTAAAAATAGTATGAAAAAACACCGATTCTTTGCAAAATTTATTACACGCATTTTCTAGGCTAAATCAATGTCACAATCCCTTTCTAAATCAACTGATCAACTTCTCAAGTGGACAAATTATAGTGGTAATTGGAAACTTTGCCCCAATCTCTGCTGCAAAATTAAATAGAAATGAGAAGTTCAGGAAATTTCTGGTCCACCTTTCTGACAAATTCATTTTGCTTTTCAGAAGATGAAAGAAAAACCAGGGATTAAAGTACATTAAATTGTTGATCTGATCTCAAAATATGCTACCAATTTCTTAACAAAGGGTCATCCCGCTCTCCATGCTCTTAAGACTTGTACAGAATGCATAAATACACAGTATCCCATTTCACACTTAAAGATATGTTACATGAAACCACACATAAATATTGTACTTTGAAAGATACAGACTGTTTTAGTTAGAAAGGTTCAGTACAGGAAGTCTTATCTGATGGGCCTTCAAATATTCTGGGACAAGCTTTGTAGTTGCTAAATGATGAATCATGACAAAAGGATCTTCATCTCAATATGCCAAGGCTTGTCTATTATTTTGTTGATCATTAAATCTGCTTTATGGCCCACTGTGAAAGAAGTATCTTTCACACATTATAATATTATTCTTTGTTTAGCTTCTCTATTGCTAAAACCTTTTATATTTTTTAAAATTGCATTTACAGTTGTGAATGAATAACAAGAAAAATAAGAAATAAGAATAGTTATTATTTCTGATTTATATTAAGATTGATTAATATCTGGTTTGGGCTTCTTCGCAATGGACCAAAATTTGCAATCGTGCGTGGTTTCAATCTGTGCTCGCTGCCAGAGTGCCCTAATCCTTTGGATTTGGGGCTGAAGCCACCCTGTAGAGGTGGCAAAGAGGGGGTAGACTGCTAGCTGAGTTGGGGGGAGCTGCATCTCTCCTCTTTGGCTGGCCATTACTCCCTTTCCCAAAGGCGGTTGCAGCAGTGGTCAGAAATGGCCACCTTAAAGAAAAACCTGACCAGACAAGATTGAGCAGGAGGAAGACAAAAGGGAGAGCTTGATAGACTGGGCTAAGCAGAGACAACATCTAAATAAGGTACCCTGGAATTAAAAGTATTAAGAGTGTTATCCCTAAAAGAAGATTTTTAAAGCGGTTGAGAAGAGAGAAAAGGAGGGGAAAAATCCTTTTTTCTCTTTCTTATATTGATAGTTACAATCAGCTTTGAATGTTAAAAAAAGAAATCTAAGTAAGAAATTTGTGATAATTTGTTTTGACACTAACAGGCAATTTTAAGTGTCAAAAGGAAAATTAAGACTTTCTGGATACTCTAAAGCCCTTAAAAGGAGAAGAGTGGAGGAAAAAGGGTGGAACTTGGAAAGAATCAGAGATTGCCACCTGGAAATAAAAGGGATTAACAGTGAAACTTTAAAAAGACTTCCAAAGGATACACTGTAACTGCAACTTAATTAAAAGATAACAGAACCCCTGGAAAAGAAAAGTTAAAGAAAGAAGCAAGAAGAAACAGTTTTGGATTACTTGATGATTTTTAGAATTTTGGGTGTTTGATTTTTAATTAAAGTCAATCGGGTGGTTGTTTAAAAGTATTTAAAATGGCAGTACTCCTTGAGGAATTAAAAATGGAACTTAAAAAAATGAAAGAAGAGGCACAAGAGGGAGGAGGATCTTTTGGCTTCGTATTTCAATTCTTAGAAATGGAGATTTTGAACTATGAAAAACAACGAGAAATGCTTGAAGAGCAAGAAGAAGGATTGGAAAAAGAAGAAGCCATCTTTAATGATCAAGTAATGTGATGTGGGGTAAAATGGAAAAAAGGGGGGAAAGGAGTTAAAAATTTAAGATTTGAGGAAACAACTAAAAAAAAGAATAGTTTGAAAAATAAACACAACAGTAAGGAGAAGCAGAAAAGAGAATTACAGAAGGGAGAATTAGAGAGAGGGGAACAAAAAGGGGGGTGAAAAAAGGGGGAAAGATAAACAGGAAAAGAAGTTATAAGGGACAAAAACAGGAAATAAACAGGGGAAACAGAAGGATTAAAAGTATTAGCTTATTTAAAAGACACAGAGATAATGGTTAAATCAAATTAAAAGTGAGAATTCTGCAAGGGTACAAAAGATAGTGTTGCTATAGTAGAAATAGTAATGAGCTAGAAATGAAACAGGTGATTAAATCACAAGATAAAACTGATAATGTTATGTAAAGGTATGCTTACTAATAATTAAATGTAATAATGAGAGGGAATAAAAATAAAAGAAGCTAAAATAAGAAGGAATGGAAATATTTTAATTGTTCTTAAAGACTTATAAAACACAATTGAAAAGAAATGTGAAAGATTTATATTGAAATCAATACCAGTTGTTAGAATGAATTTGAATAGAATAACTATTTTGTTTACTATTTATATATATATTTTTCTCTATATTTCTAAGGGAAAGTACCAAGTGGAATTCGGTTGATGAAAGCTATATGATATAAAATAGATATTAGAAACTGAATGTTATAATTGTATTATGTATAAATTAAATGTTTGAGATTTGAAATGACAATAATTATAAGATTTAAAGGTGCCACACTCTTTGGCAATTATAGGGGGAATCTTGCTTTTTACTGCCTGGAAGGGGAGGGAATTATCTTTTTCCTCCTCTCTTTTGGGATGATGATGGAAAAGAATATATGAAATTGTAAAGAGGACATACAAAAGTACAAGTATAATGAATAGAAAGATATAGAAATTTACGAAAAGAAATGTAATTGAATTAGAAAGAAATGAGATAATTATAAAAGAAGGCTAAGGAAAGGGAAGAGAAAAATTATTGAGAAATTGATAAAATTGTGATAAGATATGAAATTGAATATATAAAATGAATATGTAATTGAGATTATGTCTGTTTGGAGTTGTGATAACTTGGAATCATGCTGTTCTAAAAAAACAGATGTTTTATTTGTTATGTTTTGTAAGAACCCAATAAAACTTTTACAAAAAAAGAATTGATTTCAATTTTTGATGTCAGTTTCAAATATGTTAATTTATTTTCAACTTGAAAACCATGCAGTTTAGCAATGGACTTTCTCAGGGTTTTTCATTAGTGCCCAACAAATAAATAGTCTATCCATTTTCTGTACTTTAAAATTGCTTAACTTTTTTTACTTAAGCTATAACAGTTTCAATATACTGCTTGTTTTTAATAACTAGCCATTTCATATTTTCCATTTGAAATATTGGATCTTTTTCCGTTCCACCAACAAGACTCACAGTTGGAATTTCAGATGAACTGTTTGTTGTACTGAATATTCTGTATTTATCATTGTCATTATGTACAAGCAGCCTGCTCAGCAGTGATCAATTGGTCAGTTTTTATTTACTTCACTTTAAGAAACAACAAAAATGTTTTGGTCTTTTCATTTTGAAAACACAAAGTCTAACAAAACAAATAGTAAATAAGGCCTGTTATTTCCCTGTCCTCCCAAGATACATCTAACTTTTCCAAACCAGATTCCATGCTTTATTCTCTCATAAGCATTCTTTCTCCTTCATCTTTTCATTTTTCCACATATTGTTTTGCTGCCTAAGTCCATCCTTTTTGGCCACTGCTGTCTTTTTCTCTTCTCTTACCCTTTGCCCTCTTGTAAATATGTACAAGCATCATAATCATACTCTAACTTCTCCAAATTTCTTCCTCTTGCTAAAAGTTTCTACCTTCCTTTCTGGTCTTCACCATCTTCTTCCTTACCCTCAGTCTCTGCTTCTGAAGCCTTGTGGTGGTATGGGTGAGCAGCTGCCAGGATGGGAGAAAATTGAGAAGAAGCCCCTTTTAAAAACTCAAATAATTCCACCCCAAGCCCATTCCAGGAACTTCCCTGGCTAATTCCAGCTGACAGAGAGGAATTAGTTGATAGACTGAAGATGTCAGACACCCTGAGGGACAGCATCTATGGACACAGCCAATGCCTCTGTTGAAAGTGCCTTCCTTCAGTCTGTAAGTCAGCAGAAAATTGTGCTGGGATAAACTGTACTGACCTCATTCTTGACTGCTGATACTTTCTGTATTATTTTAATGTGGAACAAGTTAAGAAAAGTGATGGATTCTCCTGGCTTTATTACACTGTGCCATTAGCTCCTGGGGAAAACAAAACCAGTCTTCTTAATGTGAGATAGAGCAGGAACAGCCAAGCGTAGATGCTTGTTTAGACTGGCTGGTTAAGCCATCAGGAAGTACTCTACATCTCCAACTTATCTGTTTGGCTGTTTCATTCTGTCTGGAGAACTTGGAACTTGAGGTCTACAGATCTTAAAGTTGTCGAGGTTGCAAAACGCTGGCCTAAGGAATATGCAGACTAAGTAGAGAGACCTTGGCAACTGTATATGAAATTCAGCCAAAACAACCCTCAGGAGTTAAAATAGCAAAAGTAACCTGGATAGGGAGAATGATTAACAAGTTCCCAGAAAAGTTGAGAAGGAATAGAGAAATATTTATTTATCTTAAGATTTGTATGGTTGTCCAACTCACAAAAATGTAGCTTTGGACAGTGCATAATGTATAAAAAAATACTACCATTCCCTAATAATAACAATAAAAGTCAATAACAAGAACAAATTACACAGGAGATGATAACATATACCCTGCTGTCTGGGACATACTCACTTAACATTCTGGTATCCTCTACACTGCTTGAAGGCTAACAGGACAGAATAAGTCAAATCTCAAGGCAGTTCATTCCACTGAATAGGCATCATATCAGAAAAGTCATGCCCCCTAGGTCCATCAAATGGCATTGTTTCAGAGAAGGGACCAAGAACTTTACACCCTAATGGAGCATATGGCACAGGCAGAAACAATAGACTATTGATCCACTTTAGTTCCCTTTGCCATTTTGTACTGTCTTCCAGAGTTCCTTAATCCTGAGACATCTCCAGTTGCCAATTCCAGTTCAGACGACTCTCTTGCAAACAGCATCGAAGGAATACTTTACCACATTGCCAACACTACCCTTTGGGCAAGAGCAGGCCCATTTCTGACCTGGTGCCATCAAATTGTAGTTGAGCAACAATGCTTCAAACACCCAAGATGGCTAATGAGCATTGCTTCTGTAGCCTCCACCTTACTACTGACTCCATCACTGATTCAGCAACTGCATCTCCCATAATTCTTGTAGCCTTGTCCTAACAAACAATTTTTGTTTCTGAACTGGAATTGGCAACTGGAGATTCTCAGGGACAGTGTGTGTGTGTGTGTGTGTGTGTTAGAGATGGAAATCAGATAAGTAGAAGATGCTAAGCTGGAGGATAGATTAATGATTTTGAGCACACAAATCTTGTTTCAAAATGATCTTGACACTTTCAGTGTTGACTTACAGGATGATACTCAGCTATGATAAAAATGAAATTCTATGTCAGTTTAACAAAAAACAATATGCCTAGGCAAAGGATTCAGGAAACACGGCTTGGCAGCTGCGTCTACAAGAAGAATCTGGGAGTACTATTGACGACCAGCTTAATTGTGATGTAGCAGGTAAAAAGGTAATGCAATCTTATACTACAATGTTAAAAATATTACTCCAGATCATAGAAAATAATAGTTTCATTGTTCTCTATATTGCTTGATTGCCCTAGGAGTTCAATGTCCAGCTCTAGGCATCTACTTGAAAATGGATATGACAAAAGAAAGTTCAAAGCAGTATGCTACCAGTTCGGCCCAGTTCTGCCAAGCTGGTAGTGGCGATGAGCAGTGGAGACTGAACTGGTTCTCACCACCACTCTGCTGTTGGGCCCACCTGCCCGGGCTCCCATACTCACCTTTATCTTCTGCTTTTGAAATGCAGCTGCTTTGTGTGGCACAGAAGAGTGCTGCGTGGAAGCTGCTGAAGCAACCGGGAGAGTGCAGGCTTGCAAGAGGTGAGTTGGAACACCTCTGCACCTGCGCAAAGTGCGTGTTTGGTGCATGCGCACATGCAAAGTGTGTGCACATGCACAAAGCACACCCATCAACCCATGCCCACTGAACCGGTGGTAAAACGTTTTGAATCCCACCACTGGTTCAAAGGATAGTTATAAATATTTATCAGCAACAGAAATGAAAGGCTTTAGAAACCAAGCTCTATGGAGCAATCATAAAGCACCTATGGAAGCAGTCTACAAACATCTAATGCCATGTTCAAAAAGATATAGACCAACTCTGTGCTGAAACTGAATGAAAGACAATATTGGATAGCTAGAGTTGTGCAGTGGTATATAGAATCATAATAGATTCTCCCTTCTTGGAAGATTTCAAAAGGGGCTCATATCACCTGTTGAGGGTAATTTAGTGCTGAGCAGACAATAGTACAAGGTAATCTGTAAAGTTTTCCTACACATTTGGTGCATTTATGAAATGTGTTATTATTTTCCATCTAAAAAGATTAGAGACTGCAATATGGACAGTTTTTCAGATCTTCAATTTAAAACCAAGCTAAATGAAAATTAAATCTGAGTCCAGAAAGAAGCTCTGGAAGGTTAAAAAATTTCAGAATAACATTAAGGAACACTTCATACATTGATCCATGCCAAAACATTCACTTCTAAGAACTAGAAATATTCACACTCTCCCACGCTCAAAAAAAAAGAAATAGAAATTTTGAACTGCCAAGTTACTAACATAGATGTTCAGAAACTGAATAAGTATTTCTGCAACCTTTTACACTGCAGATCAAGAACTTTTATACCGCAGATCATACATTTGAAGTAAAGTAAAGCTGTGCATTATTTACCTGATCACAACAGGCCCAGTGGTACAATCTGGAGAAGACTTTGAAACTAAAACCCAGATTATTGGATTCTTAAAGCCAAATAAAAAAGGTAGGTAATGGAAGGGGGGCTAACAAGCTGATTGAGCACATCTGTAACACATCAATCAATCAGAATAGAGCTGGAGGGGACCTTGGAGATCTTCTAGTCCAAACTTGATCTTCTGCTCAAACAGGAGACCTTATCCCATTTCAGACAGACGGCTGTCCAGTTTTTCTTAAAAGCCTTCAGTGTTGAAGCACCTACAATTTCTGAAGACAAACAGTTGCACTGGTTAATATTCCTCACTGTTGGGAAGTTTCTTCTTAATTCTAGGTCTCTTCTCTCTTTGATTAGTTTCCATCAATTCCTTCTTGCCTTCAGGTGCTTTGGAAAATAAGGTGACCCCCTCTTCTTTGTGGCAGTCCCTCAAATACTGGAATACTGCTATTATGTCCCCCATAGTCCTTTTCTCTAGACTGGCCCTCCCTATTCCTGCAATTGTTTCTTCATATGTTTTTTTCTCCATGCCCTTAATCATCTTAGTTGCTCTTTTTAAAAACTTTTTCCAAAGCCTCAACATTTTTTTTTGTAATGTGATGACTAAAACTGGATGCAGTATTCCAGGTGTGGCCTTAGTAAGGATTTATAAATTGGTACTAAAACTTCATGTGATTTTGATTCTATGCCACTAGATTGTATTAGCATTTTTGGCTGCTGTTGCATATTGGCGCTCACGTTTAAGAGATCATCCACTAGAACTCCAAGGTCTTCTCAGAGTTACTATTTTTGAGCCCAGTTTCACCGACTCTGTATTTCTACCTTTGATTTTTCCTAGGTATAAAATCTTGCTTTTCTCCACATTAAATTTCATGTTGTTGGATAGGGCCTATTGTTCAAATCTGATTCTGACCTTGTCTTCTGGGAAGTTGGCTATTCCTGTCTTAGTGTCATCTGCAAATTTGATGCATTCCCCTTATATTCCCTCATCTAAGTCATTTATGAAGATATTGAAGAGTATTGGGCCTAAGATGGAACCTTGTGGTACTCCATCCATGTAGATGAAATACCATTAAGGACTGCTCATTGAGTATGGTTTGTCAGCTAATTACAAATCCATCTGGTGTTGATTTTGTCTATCCCACATTTTTCTAGCTTTCCAACATGTAAGTTGTGATTTACTTTGTCAAATGCTTTGCTGAAGTCTTAAGTGTACTATATCCACAGCATTTCATTGGTCTTCTAATTTAGTCACCTTCTCAAAGAATGAAATACAATTGGTTTGGCATGATCTGTTTTTAACAAACTCATGGTGTCTTCTAGTTATAATTACCTATTTGTTTCTAGATGTTCAGAGATCTGTTTTTTATTATTTTTTTCCAGCATCTTCCCAGGTATTGATGTTAGGCTATTTGATCTGTAGTTTCCTGTGTTTGTTTGTTTGTTTTTTGAAGATAGAAACCACATCAATTCTTTTCCAATCCTCTGGTAGTTCTATGGTGTTCCAGGATTTTTGAAAATATGGTACAATGGTTTTGAGATAATATGTACTGTGCCTATCCACTGTTAAATATTCATGGGGAGTGGAGTCTGACCTCAGACTCCTCAGACTCCACTCATTTTCTGGAAATTCCGATGTGAATATTGAAGCTGCAACAGTGGCTGAACTCGTGGACAGCTCCGGCTTTAAAAGCCGGAGCCAGCTGTGGCTCAGTCTCTTTACACAGGATCTTCAATAATGCTACATTCTCAACTAATCATAGTCTTGCCTCTTCTATCAACCCGCCTATCTAACATCCACTACCTCTGTACTTTCTTTCCATAGATAAAAATCCATTTTGCAGCAGGGCAGTAAACTGCATCTATAATTCCATATTGTTTTCTTATTTTTATCCTAGAAATAGATTATACTTTTTAGTAGGAAATGTTGCTTATCAGTGAACAGTGTCAGCGCAAGGATAAAGGACATTTTTTTAGTCATAAAGTATTATGAATTAAGAAAATGTAAAATGGGAAAATTGTTTTATCCCAAAGTTTGGTGTGTTGCTTGTTGTCTTATGTATTTATTAAAGATGAATTTTACGGAAGCACAGAGAAAAGGGGAATGTTGGAGAGGTGGAGAGGAGAGTGTTTGTTTTTTCAATGTAAAGCAATTCACATACCTATGGGGGGATGGGAGAAAAGGGACAAAAAAATGGGAAACCAATCTTTCAGAATATAAAGTTAGTTAGGGGTACTCTCATAAATTCTTGAAGGCTGTGTATAAGCTTCTCAGTTATTGATAAAGTGATATATAAGTGGCAAACAGAACAAGCAATCCTTTCTTATATTGAATTTATAAAAGAGACCTATTAAAGTCCTTAAGGATTTGTGAGAAGGAACAAAAAAAAATGAAAAGAGAGACAAACTTTAGGTTATACCCTGAAGAAATTAAATATTAAGATTGTTAAAAGTAAAAGGAATTTCTCTAATAAAGAAGAAATGTTATATGGGTGGCATACAAGTCTGATGAATGACTGAATGACTGAATGAATAAATTACTGAATGACTATAAAAGTTAAGAATATAAAATGGATTTATTTAATCAAAATTCAACTAGACAAGTTGTTTCTGATAACCCTTAATGGATTTTTGCTGAACAGGATTGAATGACATGGTTTTAAGGATATGTTTCTGGGACTTCTGGTTTGAGCTTCTTTGGTGACGGACCGAAATCCGCAATCATGTGCAGTTTCGATCCGTGCTCAGTGCTGGAGCTCCCTGAGCTGGCTGGATTCGGGGCTAAGCCATCCCGTAGAGGTGGTGAGGAAAAGGGAGACCGCCAGCAGGGTCGAGGAGAGCTGCATCTCTCCTCCTCTGCTGGCCATTGCTCCCTTTCCTGAAGGCAGTTGCAGTGGTGGTCAGAAATGGCCATCTCAAAGAAGAACTCAACCAGAAAAAATGAGCAGGAGAAAGATAAGAAGAGAAAGTTTTGGTTGACTGGGTTAAACTGAAAAAGCAACAATGTAAGGTACCTTGGAATTTGAACTATAAAAAATAACATTGTTCCCAAAGAACACTTTGAAGCAGCGAAGGAGAGAGGGAAGGGAAAGGATTTGCCTTTTTTTTTTCTTCCCTTCCTTATACTGACAGCTAAGAGATTTAAGTAAGAAACTGACAAAAATCCACTTTGACATCAATAGGCATTTAAGCTGAAAATAAAATGTCAAAGGGATAAATAAGACTTTTGGATACTCAAAAACCTTTAAAAGCAGGAAAGGAGAGAAAAGGAAAGAATAAAAGGGTGGGATCTGGAAAAACGGAGGAGACTGCCTGGAACTAAAAGGAACCTACAGTGAAACCTTAACAAGATTCCTAAAAGATATATTCTAACTGAAACTTTGTAACAAAATAATAGAATCCCAGGAAGAGAAAGTGGAAAAAAGAAGCAAGAAGAAACAGCTTTGGATTATTTGGATTACTTGGTGATTTTGGGATTTTTGGCTATTGGATTTAAATGACTAAAATCAAACCAGTGGTTGTTTAAAAATGTTTAAAATGGCATCACTTTTAGAAGAACTGGAAATAGAACTTAAAAACAGAAAGAAGATGAACAAGAAGGAAGAGGTTCTTTTGGCTTTGTATTTCAATTTTTAGAAATGGAGATCTGGAACTATGAGAAACAACAAGAAACGCTTGTTGAACAAGAAGGTTGGGACAAAGAAGAAGCCATCTTTAATGATCAAGTAATTTTATGTGGGGGGAAAAAGGAAAGGGGGGAAAGAGAGTGAAAAGTTTAAGATTTGAAAAAACAACCAAAAAAAAGAATAGTTTTTAAAATAATTAACAATATTAGGAAGCAACAAGAGAGGATCACAGAAGAGAGAATTAGAAGTAGAGAGACAAGAAGGAAAGGAAAAGAAGTTATAAAAGGTAGAAACAAGATATAGAGAAACAGGGAAAATGTATAAGGAATGAAAATATAAGCCTATTTAGCGATAATGGGTGAAAAATTAATTGAAAAAGGGATTCTGCAAAGGTACATAAGATAGTATTGTTATATTAGAAATAGAAATAATTTTAGAAATATGAAACAATGTATGATTAAAATGATGGATAAAATACTTATAAATACTTATTGCAATGCAGTGAAATGTTTGTAAATAAATAAATGAAATAAAATGAATGAGAGAATGAAATTAGAAAAGGATGGAAACATTTTAATTATTATATATGATTTATAAAAATATAAGTAAATATATAATATGAAATATGAAATAATATATAATATGATATAATATATAATATAATATATAATATGAAAAAAAGGAATTAATTATGGAAAGTTTATAAGTGTTCACAAGGAAGAATGGTATTCAATTGAAAAGAAATGTTAAAGATGTTAAGATTCTAATATTAATGATAGAATTGAATTGGAATGGAATGAGTGTTTTATTTACTATTGTTTTATATATATATACATATACATATACATATACATATACATATACACATATATATATATATGAACATAGCATGTATTTTAAGAATTACCAAGCAGAATTCGATTGGAAGTTATGTACTATATTGAATGTTATAATTTTAAAGGCATAAATTGAAGTTTAAATAAGAGTTGAATGGATAAAAATAAAAAATATAAAGGTGTCATACTCCAATTAGCAACTACAGGAGAAAATTTGTTTAATGAGAAAAGATAATATGAAATTGAAACAGGACAGACAAAAGTATAAATATAATGATTGGAAAGACATTGAAACTTAGAAAAAGATATGTAATTGAAATTAGATATGAGATAATTAAAAATAAAGTTGAGAAAACCAAGGGAGAGGAAAAATTATGGAGAAAATGTTAAAATAGTAATAAGATATGGAATAGAACCCAAAGATGAATATGAAATTGAGTTTGTGTCTATATGAAGAAGTGATAACCCGGGATCATGCTATTATTCTGTTTTATTTGTATTATGTTTTTGTGAAAACCCAAATAAAATTTATATTAAAAAAGGATCTGTTTATAGAGAAGAGAAGTTATGTGGATGAAAAAATTGTTATGATAAATTGTTAAAATTGTTTATACATGTTGTAAATAAGGGGAAATTTATAACTGTATATATTTTTTATTTTTTGCTATATATTTTTTTTCTATTTTCTTTATATGTATATTGTACTTTCTATTTTTCTTTTTATTATTTTCTTTTTGTGGTTTATATTATTTTATCATTAATTATAATATTTAATAAAATGATTATTAAAATACTTCCTTTATTACAGACCATTATTGGAGTCCATCAGTAAGGAAATGTTCTTGCCTTTGACTTCTTGCTTTCCTTTCAACTTCTGGTTTGGCTGCTATAGAAACAGACTTCTGGGCAAATTGAGCCTTTTGATTTCATCCAACACAGTTCTTCTTATGCTCATCTGTTTTTTGTCAGATAGAATCCAGAATTTTATCATCACAATCTACCATCTGACTCTGCATAATGTGTAGATAGACTTCCAAGCATTCTTTCTTTTCAGAGGTAAGCATATTCCTTCTTTGCAAAAGAAATGTGTAAAAATTGACAAACAGATGAACTGTGAATGCTACCGGATGACAAACTGAAGTTAAGTCTGTAGTGGGAATATGGGATGATATTACTAACTCAAGTGATACAAATATTTCATGGATAAAATTATGCCAGAATGAGTGGGTGACAGCAGAAATTCAAATGCCTGCACAGAATATTACTGTTAATATTGTTTTGTGTTAATTATCAAAAAACTGTTTGTAGTCCACATTGTACCATAATCCATTAACTGATTTTCCTCTATTTCAAATGCATTTGGCAAAGCAATATGGAAGTCCTTCCATATGTGATGAATATATAGTATATGAATCATAGGCATTATTTAACAGTTTTATCTTTATGTAAGAAGCATTTATACTTTTCAAATTCTAAATTGCATTGCTGCCTTAGAAAAAATATTCTACTTCTTTGAAGCTGGTAGGTTTTTCTAAATGCAAATCAGACAAAGGACAACAAAAATGATTATTTTCATGTTAAAGTATAAAAACAATCATTTTTCAAATTATGGTGCTGGAAAATATTTTTGAGAGTTCCTTGGATTGCAAGGAGATCACATCAAACAATCCTAAAAGAAATCAACATTGACTGTTCTTCAGAAGGACAGATTAAGCTCAATTACTTTTTATCACCAAACGAGAAAAGAGGATTTATTGGAAAAGACCCTGCTGTTGGGAAAGATTTAAGGCAAAAGAAGAAGAGGATGGCAGGAGATGAGATAGTTAGATAGTGTAATCGACGCAATGAACATGAATGTGGGCAAACTCTGGGAAACAATGGAGGACAGATGGTGGGGGGCTTGCTATAGTCCATGGAGAATTAGAAATGACTTAATGACTAATCAACAAATCTATCTGTAAAATAAAGGTAATGAATATATCTGTTTTGTGGAAGATTTGGAAAGGCTTACAAAGGCTATATCTTCTCTTAGGATTGAAGATATTGTGGCTCAGCATACACAAATAAATGATGTCATTTAAGTACATAGATGACTATATAAATAGTCTTCAATTTATAATTATAGTTGAACCCAACATTTCCATTCCTAAGCAAGGCTCCCGTTGAATGTCTTTTTACTACCTTTCTTGCCATAGTTCAGTGATTCATCACAGTTATTAAGTTAGTCACATTGTTAAGTGAATCCATTGACTTTACTTGTCAGAGTGTCACAAAAGGTGATTACATGACCTCAAGACATTGTAACCATCATAAATGCATGCCAGTTGTCAAGTTTTGGAATTTTGGTAGCATTAACCATGGAGATGCTGAAACAGCAATAAGTGTGAAAAATGGTCATAAATCACCCTTTTCAGTGCCATTGTAACTTAGAACTGTCACTAAATGAATATGTATAAATTGAGTACTACCTGTACTATGTCCCAAAGATACTTTTTCAAGAGGCAATTGGACTTTCAGGTTTTTCTTTGAAGACTTTAGTTCTTCTTCAGAGCTGAAGAAATTTCTTGGATGAGAAGTGAAACATCTTCAAAGAAAAACAGAAAGTCCAGTTGCCTCTTGAAAAAGCACCTTGCGACAACCATGATCTGGGTGACTAAAAATTTCCATAGATACCTGTTCTATGGTACAGTATCATACAATGGATCAACAATGGCTTTTTAACCAAGTGTCTTATTAATATAGGTGACAACATAACTAGTCAATTTAGCTGTAAAGATTCATTTTCTCTCTAGAGCCATATATTTCTCTATAATTTAGAACTTGTTAGCCATTTATGTAATTCATTATGAGGTTTTGTGATTTGAATCCTGCTATGTGCCTGTAAATAATTAAGCAATTGACTGTCCCATAGCTATTCATACTGAAGAATTTTGGCAGTAAATAGTAAATAAATTCCTGCCAGCTTGGGAATATCATGGCAAAAAATGACAACAGAATATGATATAATAATTTCAGAAATCATAGTGAGATGCTCCCTGTACACATTTACGAATGTCCTCAAAATATCTTTTTATACTGGTGGTTATTATATATATGTTAGCCTTATGTTGATTTCATCTCATAAGTACTTTGACATCATTCACTTTCACTGTCCATCAAATCAAATATGTAAAGTGAATGAACGAATGGATGGATGCAGTGGTGGGATTCAAATTTTTTTACTACCAGTTCTGTGGGCGTGGCTTGGAAGGACGTGGCAGGGGAAGGATACTGTAAAATCTCCAATCAGAGGTGGTATTTTCCCATTCTTTGAACTACTCAAAATTTCCATTACTGGTTCTCCAGAACTGGTCAGAACCTGCTGAATGTCACCTCTGGGTGGATATTCAGCCAACCACTAGAGATTTTTTTAACAACGAGTTTTTTAAGAGATTGTAGAATGATAAATTATCTTGAAAAATGATTATTTTGAATATCCAAGCAATACTTTTTCTGGTTTTTATTTAAAGACAAAATGGCACCCACATTTTGGACTAAAACATTTCCTTGTCTTTTTAAAGAAGAAGATATACAGAAAAATAAAGATTGAATGTTGAAATAGTTTCTCTAATGGAATGTGATAATGTTGCTTCATGAACAGTATTCTATCACCATCTCCTTGGTTCTGTACTGTATACCAGGCTATTACTGATCATTAACAGTGCCTGAGCACTTCATAAGTGCTAATGGATTATCTCCATTAAGCACACTTCCTTGGTATTAACTGGTGGAAAGTAAAATACTCAGATATGCTTTTCTATTGATTCTCAGCATTTTATTTAATCTGGTAATTTTATAATAAAGAGAATATACTTTAAAAATATATAACAACAGTGCAATGATTTTCTTCCTTCCTGTAGCTGTTCTTCAGAAGTTAATTAAAAGATGATTTAAAAATTACACCAAGAATTTCTCTTTGTTATTTTTAACGATTGCATGAGAAATGTCTAGCTTTCATTCACCTTGCTGTATTTTTTTTTTATCACAGAAAAAGATTCCTGTTATATCCTCTCTCCACCATACACTCATATTCACTTAGGCTTGCAAGATCAACCATTGCAAATGCCATTGAGAGTGTTGTGTGCTATATTGATATTTTCCCCCCACTGGGAACATTTCAAATCCATGCATCTTGAAAAGCTGTTCAGATTGATCTTCAGAGAGCCTTTTAACACCCAAAGTAGCAGGAATGATGATTTCATAAGCAATGCTGTTACTTTATCATGAGCTAGAGCAATGATTCAGCTAACTTGGCACCATCTCCCCAGCTTGCTTTGGCCTCCTGGAACTGCTTCCTCAAAATTACTTTGTAGGGTCCTGTCATTTAAAGGTGGAACATTAACTCTTTGACCTCACTCCTGAGTACTTGTAGAAACAGCCTTAATTTATTTATTTTTTTTATTTATTTATTTTTGTCAATTGCTTACAAGATAATAGGTATAAGTAAAAACATAGATATGAATACATGGATACATATAAGAAAATTTTTTAAAAAATGTAATAAACAATAGGACAGAGACAGTAGGCACATTGGTGCACTTATGCATGCCCCCTACAGACCTCTTAGCAAAGATGTGAGGTCAATAGTAAACAGTCTAAGGTTAACGTTTTTGCAGTTTGGGGAAGAAACCACAGAGTCAGGTAGAGTATTCCAGACATTGACCACTCTGTTGCTGAAGTCGTATTTCCTGCAATCAAGTTTGGTGCAGTTTACCTTGAGTTTGTATCTGTTGTGTGCTCTTGTATTGTTATGGCTGAAGCTGAAGTATTCATTGACAGGTAGGCCATTGCGATGTATGATTTTATATACTATACTTAGATCAGACTGAAGGCAGCATAGTTCTAGGTTTTCTAGGTCTAGAATTTCAAGTCTGGTGGCATAAGGTATTCTGCAACGAGTAGAGGAGTGGAGAACTCTTCTTGTGAAATATTTCTGGACTTTCTCAACTGTGTTAATATCAGATACGTAATGTGGGTTCCAGACTGATGAGCTGTATTCAAGTATTGGTCCAGCAAATGTTTTGTATGCTCTAGTTATTAGTGTAATATTACCAGAGAAAAAGCTATGGAAGATTAGGTTAACAACTCTTAATGCCTTTTTGGTTATGTAATTACAGTGGGCTCTAGCACTTAGGTCATTTGAGATGAGTATTCCAAGATCCTTCACAGAGTTTGGATCATCAACAAGGTCTTGACTATTCAGCTTGTATTTTATTTTCTGATTTTTTTTGCCAATATGTAGGACAGAGCATTTATTTGTTGAGAGTTGAAGTTGCCATTTGTTTGACCATTCTGATACACAGGCAAGGTCTTTTTGAAGGATAGCAGTATTATCGGTGGTGTTGAATAGTTTTACATCATCCGCGAAGAGAACACAGTTGCTCTTAATATGATCACAAGGTCATTTATGTAGAATATGAAGAGAGTTAGTCCTAGAATACTGCCTTGGGGGACACCACTGTTGTCAGGTACAGAATTTGATAGGATGCTCCCAGTTTTGACCATTTGTTGTCTTTTTGACAGGAATGCTTCTATCCAGTAATGCAGGTGTCCAGAGATACCATAAGATTTTATTTTTAGGAGTAGCTTGTCGTGTACCACTGAATCAAAGGCTTTACAGAAGTCTGTGTAAATTGAGTCTATTGCTTTGCCCTGATAGAGTTGTGTAGTCCATATGTTTTTGTAGTGTAAGAGTTGCAGATTACATGATAGTTTTTTCCTGAAACCAAATTGTTTATTAGAGAGTAGGTTGTTTGTCTCTAAGTGGAGGATGATGGATAGGTTAATAATTGATTCCATGACTTTACAGGTGATGCAGCATAAGGAGATTGGTCTGTAATTTTCAACTAGGCTGGGTCTCCCTTTTTGAAGATGGGGATGACCGTGGCTTGTGACCATAGATTTGGCAAGGTCCTGAAAGATTTTTCAAAGATTATGCTTAGAGATTCGGCTATGGCAGTGGGTAGCTTTTTAAAGAAGTAGGCACATATTCCATCCGATCCAATAGATAGAGTTGGTTTTAGATTGCACAGTGCTTTTTCAACAATGTCTTCTTTAAAACCGATATGTATTAGATCATTGTAGTTGTCTGTGGTTTGACTAGGAAATACTGGGCATGATCTATTGCTGTTTACAAATACTGAGCCAAAGAAAGTGTTAAAGAGGTTGGCTTTAATAGTGTCATCGTTGCAATCTTTACCATTAGGTCTTTTCGGGGGGAATATGGACCTTGAGTCTTTTAATTTGTTGTTTACAAAATTGTAGAAAGCGCAGGTGGAATTGGTGCATGGAAGGTTTTCTTCTTGTTTAATGTGATAATTGGTGCATTCAGTTTTTATCTGGTGGCATACATTTGTTATCTGGTGGCATACATTGGCTTTTGAATTTGGGAATGTGACCAGATTTGTTTTTCTGCCTGAGTGATCTCTTTTTGGATTGAAGTTTCCTTATTGTTATGGGTAATGTGGGTTTTTTTGGGGTGGGGGAGAGTTGATGTTGGTACATATAGTTTGATGACTCTTTTGACTTCAAATAAAAATTTGTTGTAATGATCCTCAACAGTATTGCATCCAGTGAATAGAGATTGCCAATCAAGGGATGAGAGATGGTATTACAGAGGAAAGAGCACCTAATGCTCCTTCCCTAGAAGACTAGGAATAAGTGTAGGCAGAATATTAAAGAGAAGCTGAGCATCATAGCCAAAGTGAGTGATAGGTAGATAGTACAGAAGATACAAGCAAAGGAGATTCTCCAGGTCCTGCATGTTCTCAGCTGCTTTAACACTTACCTAAACTGAAAGTGATCGTTTGTCTAAGCAAGATTTATTGCAATGAATGGGATGAGGTTGTAACAATTACAGCAACTGAATTATAGTACTTTCAGTTAGAACCAACATGTCCCTGTATAGATTAGAGCAGAGACTTCCTGATTTTCTAGAAGTCTCCCATGAACCAGCAAGGAGGTGGATCTCTTCACAGGAAACAATAAGGAGGGATTTGTTAATATGGGAAGAACTGCAAGAAGATAGAGCAGCAACTAGCTATGCATAACCTAACTAGCACATAACATATCAAATCTCAGTTACAGCCTGTATTAAATGACAATATAAGGACTAATTTATATTAAGTGTGGTACCTAAAATTATAGCAAACTAAAAAAGATCTATTAATATCTGTAAAATTATACCACATTAAAAAGATCTATTAATATCTGTAAAGATATTTAAATTCTAAATGGATTATGGTTACAGGAGATTCATTGCAGGATAATGATCAATCAGAGTTTGATAATCTTCTGTGCTGCACGCAGAACTTAATTACATGCTCTGTAATAAGGGGTACTTCCTTTATGAGCAGCATCTGAGCATAGGCAAAATCTTGGCGACCAGGATGTATACTGATCAGAGATAGTATGAATCCAGTTCAATTGTCTCCATAAATGTAGAAGGACACATTCTGTAGTTTCTACTCCCTGGAATTGCAGGTGCAAAGCCAGTTGAACTTTTTTATATTTACTGTCCAATACTGGAAAGGGGAGAGCATGGAATCAGGCAAGAAAGAAAACTTTCCAAAGGCTAAGTGTTTTAGCTGTGTGAGGCAGCAATGACAATATATCTATTGTGTACTCGTGACAAGAAGCTTGGAGTTTTCTCTAGATCTGCCTGCCCTTCCTATCCTTTAACATTTGCTTCAGGGATTGTTTCACCTGACCGTATTCCATCTTAAGAACTGTGAAAGGGACTAGACTAAATTTTAAATTCCATAACTTTGATCCATGTAGATTGGAAGTTATCGGTACTAAGCTTGAGGAAAAAACTTGAGCTTTAACCAAAGGTTTGTATAAGCTAGACACACTCTGTACTCAACTTTTATCTTGCCTATCTCCAGTCGTAGATATGCTTTTGAGACACAATATGGTATCTGCCAGTGGTGGGATTCAAACCATTTAACAACCGGTTCTTTGCCCTAATGATTTCTTCCAACAACCAGTTCACCAAACTGCTCAGAAAATTAACAACTGGTTCTCCCAAACTGGTGAGAACTGGCTGAATCCCACCACTGGTATCTGCATAGCTGCTCTGATATAATCAATACGCCTCCTTCCTACTAATCACAATAAAATGCTTTTTTTAAACTATAGAAACAGTTATCCTACTCTGCCCTTATCTATTCTTGTTCTTTCTAGTTTCCAAATGTGCATCTTTATTTCAGGTATAGAAACATGGGAAATTGCTTACAGCAGGATCAAGTGTTGATAGTTTAATCGAGCCTTTGACTGATTTCCCTAACAACATGCATTATTCTTTCAACTCTCATAATTTCAAACTTGCAGGTTCTTTTGCCATGTTAACTGTAAAATGCATACCAATGTACCGGGACAGGGTTAGGATAGAGAAAACAGGACAGGATCTCCAAAGTATCAAGTGGAAATATTTCTCAATTTCTGACA
This sequence comes from Pseudonaja textilis, assembly GCF_049901715.1. Lineage (NCBI taxonomy): Eukaryota > Metazoa > Chordata > Lepidosauria > Squamata > Elapidae > Pseudonaja > Pseudonaja textilis. Next base: position 23,286,509 of record NC_142008.1, on the reverse strand, counting down.
AAATTTCTTCTTAATCTTCTTCATATGCTCTATACAAGGAAACTGCTATCAATAATGCTTTAAGGACACAAACAATAGAACAAATTAAAACAATTTTATTCTATCAGATTCAACCATTAGTAAAATTGATGTTCTTCATCTCTTTTCTTATTCTTAGATATACTTACATTTTTGTGACTTGAAATCCACATATCTTAAAAGTTACCAAAATTGAGAAGTAATAGTTTAAACCATCATTTTGTCAACATTTCATTCTTTTAACTCAAATGGGCCTTTTTTACACTGAACATTTTTAAGAAGTTAAAGGTATTCTTCTGAGCAGAATAAGATTCAGTAATCTTTAGTTTTGATATTGTTGTTTATACAAAATTGTCAGAGAACTGACTAGTAATCATTGACAACCAGAGTTTCAGATATTTTATCAGGTTTTATGGTGTATGCTCAGAGAGAAGAATTGTCCAGGCAATGTTCTTAAGCTTGACCAATTAAACCATAAAATATTTTTTATGTTTTTATTTATTTATAAAAAATAAATCTTAAGTTGCTTTCTCTCCCCCCCACACACACACTTATGTACAGTACAACCAAGATTTTCAAGTACATTCCATCTTTGGGATAAGAACAATAGTAATTACTAGGTTTGGAATTTTCCTGTATTATGATCCTTGTGCTGTCCAGCCAGTGTATGAGAATTTGATAGTTAGGTAGCAATTGTGAGCTGTTCCCTTAAGGGAATGCATCATGGTAAATGTAGTTAAGGTATCCTTGGAAATGTAGTCCATGTCATGTGACCATATCTGTAATCCTAATTGGCCAGTAAATTGACCCTCGATGGGTTGGTGGAGTTTTTCCTCACTCTTGGCTGAACTCATGGACTTGTGGTAACTGTTCTACTTCTATCATTACAAGATGGGAGAAAAAGGATAGGAGATAAACCATCTTTTTACCTACAAGATAGATATACAAAGGATTGGTCATTAAACAAGAACTTCATCGCAAATGTGAGTTATGAGGATACCCGATGAACCAACAAATGTACTTCGTTATGGACATCTTGTTGAGTTTATGTATCTGCATCTGTACAGCTTACAAATCCACCACTGTACAGAATACAATCCTAGGTATGTGCCCATTATTTTTTGTATTGCACAACCTGCATAATGACATTGTTTTAAAAATTAAAACAATATATAAACTATATAAAATGGATTTTTGATATTAGATACCTTTTTAAAAATTATTACAAAAAGGGGAAAGGGAAATCTTGACAGCAAAATAATTCATGGTTTGATGCATGAAGGCAAGAAGTGTAAGGAATCACATGTAGTATGTAGAAATCTGAATCATCATCAAAATAATACTAAAATTAACTGATGAATGCAAAGTCTTCTCTAAATAGAGTATCTCTAAGTAGAAACTTTGGGAGCTACAAGTTGTCAAAGTAAGTTTTCTCTGAATAGTTTGATGAAAGTTTAAATTGTTAGAAGAAAAATTCTCTTTTTGAATTTAAATAATAAAACATTTATTACTTAGGCTTATACACTTATTTTTTTTAGGATGTTTTTAAATTGCTTTAATGTATTTAAATTGTTATTGCTTTATAATTTTAGAATTATAAGCAATCCAGAATCACTTGGTTGAGTTGGGAGGCTACAAAAATTAAACAAATAAACGACAAATTTTGTCAGCTGGAAACCTGCCTTCATGTATCATACTGGAATTGTCATATTTTGCGTACATTACAAGTGGATTGATATATATATAATTTATTTATTTATTTAATTTGCATGGCCCCCATAACAGTAACTCTGTGATCTGAGCAATCTTAAAAAATTTTTTTTTAAAAATCAATTATAAAAACAAAAATTAAAATACATAGCAACTGAGCACAATGTGACAATCAATGGTTGTTACCATACTAAGAGACAGAACCCTTCACAAGCCTGGGGCTCCAGTCCAGGCACAATATATTTAATAATTGCAAGTGATCAAATAAAATAAATTTTCTCAACAAGAGAGGAGATATACCCAGAGGTGGTATTCAGCAGGTTCTGACCAGTTCTGAAGAACTGGTAGCGGAAATTTTGAGTAGTTTGGAGGACTGGCAAATACCACCTCTGAATGGCCCTGCCCCCATCTATTCTCTGCCTCCTGAGTCCCAGCTGATTGGCTGGGTCTTCTTTTGTTACCCTGTCCAGGAGAACGGAGCTGGAAATCAGGTTAGTGGGAGGGGAGGGAATGGAGATTTTACAATATCCTTGTCCTGGAATGGGGTGGGAATGGACATTTTACAGTTTTCTTCCCCTGTCATACCCACCAAGCCATGCCCACCATGCCATGCCACCAAGCCACGCCCATAGAACCAGTAGTAAAAAATGTTGAATCTCACCACCGGATATACCTTTATTATTTTCTGTCACTCTTCTTCATGAGTATCTTTGCTAAATAAGTAGAATAGCCCATTTCTATATTTGGCCCAGGATGACCACAAAAGAGGGCAAAGAAGTGAAGACAGCAACCACAACTAGGCAATCAAAGCCCTGACCTTTTGAATGAGTTGTAAAAGGGTGGGGCTATGATTGTACAATGTGGCTGACATTTTGGGCATCTCAATTTTCCCTTTGGAATCTGAACTACAAGTTTGTTCATTTTATTTATTTCCTGCCTTTCCTTTAGGATCCGAAGACCTCCAGAAGGGAACTCCCTTCTTTTTTTAAAAAATCCCTCGATAGCTATTGTGTCATGGATGATCAACAGGACAAGATGGATTAAAAATGTCAGGATGACGGCTGCAACTAAGAGTTTGAAAGCCCATCATTTTCTAGAGCAGGGGTCCCCAAACTTGGCAACTTTAAGACTTGTGGGCTTCAATTCCCAGAATTCTCCAGCCAGCTATGGCTGGAATTGAAGTCCACAAGTCTTAAAGTTGCCAAGTTTGGAGGCCTCTGTTCGAGAGTATCACAAATGTGATTAATGTAAAACAGGGAATCAGAAACAAAACCTGTATCAATAGCACAGGTGTTTTAATTAGCAGAGTGAGAAGGAGTCAGAGAATGGCAGAAATAGCAGTAAGTAGAAGAAAGAATAGAACGTTAATTGTTCTGTATTAACATTCTTGTAAACTCGCATTCTGATTGGTCCACTCGGACCGCAACCCGATTGGTTCACTGAACGCCTGTGATTGGAGCGCTGAGAATCTACCGCGATTGGCCGAGCCGATCATGGGAGATTCAAAGCACTGCCATTGGCCGCCGAGCCGCCGGCCGGCTGTATAAAGCCAAGCGGCTCGCACACTTTAGCTGTCCTTGTTCTGAAGTCACAGTAAAGAGCTGACTGTTCACTTTCGCATCTCGCCTCTTATGTGACCCGATCCACCTATCTAACACTGGCGACGAGGGTGGGATTGTGAGGCGAGGACCAACCAGCACGTGGCAAACAGTGCTCAACGACCTGCAAGATGGCCAGCACCCCGCCACCCGCTCCGTTCGACCCAGCCACCGAGGACTGGGAGTCGTACACCGATCGCTTCCAGATGTTCCTCGAATGCAGCAACCTCAAGGACGCCAATGGCCAGAGGAAACAGGCAGTGTTTCTGACGCACTGTGGCCCCACAGTATTCAAGATGGCCAAGGCACTGGCCAAGCCCGCCGATGTAAAGGAGATGGACTGGGCTGACCTCGAGCCCATCTTGCGCCGCCATTATGCCCCTGCCGTGCCCATCCTCATCCGTAGGCACGACTTCTACCGCCGAGATCAGAGCGAAGGCGAAACCATAGGCAACTTCGTGGCTCAACTGCGGAACCTGGGAGGCCTCAGCGGATTCACCCACCTGGACGAGGCACTTCGGGACCGAGTCGTCCTCGGACTCAGAGACCCCGTGCTGCAGAGCCGGTTAATGGCCAAGGGCGACATCTCCCTCGCCGATGCCCTTGCCGAGGCTACCGCCACCGAGGCCATCCGGCAGTCAGCAGCCCGGATGCGACAAGCAAACACGACTGAACGAACACCGACCAATGAAGTGACCCCAGCCTCAGCGAAGTCCGGAGAAGCCATCCGCCAAGAAACAACCACACATCATGGCGACCTCGAACCCCAATCCGACACCGAGGACGAAGACGAGGAGATTCATCGGCTGCAGACCGAGCGCAACCGCTGGGACCGCAGGGGACGTAAGTCGGGCTTCCATTGCACCGGCTGCGGCGGCGACCACCCCCACTCCGAATGCCGTTTTCTCAATGCCATTTGCCGGCATTGCGAGAAGCGGGGGCACATCGCCAAGGTGTGCCGGAACAAAAAGAGCTACAGCCCGCAACGACGAGGAAACAGCCTCCGGACGATGAGACAGCACTCCCCCAGGCACCGAGACCACCAGACCGAGAGCCGGTGAAGCTGCGACAGCCGCAGCAGACGACTCAGCAAAGCACAGCAGCGTGAGGAAACCCACCAGACGGTCGCCATCGGCCATTCATCAACCATGGACACCCGAAAGGTACACGTGGCGCTGTGCATCGAGGACCAGCCCTGCGAGATGGAAGTGGACTCCGGGTCCTACCTCTCCATGGTCTCTTGGCGCACAATCAAGCGCCTAGTGCCGACCATCTGCCGCAACGAACTAGACGACCAGAAGCTAATCCTGAAAGACTACCAGGGAAACCGCATCCCTGTGGCTGGCATCGGGCATTTTAAAGTCACATTCAAGAACCACACTGACATCTTGCCACTCACAATTGTGGACCGGGACCGCCCCAGCTTGCTCGGCCTGCAATGGTTCTCCCGCTGGGAATCGAGGTGACGGGCATCCATCACACGGACGAGGCCGACTGGGAAGTGACCCTCATAAAAGAGTTCCAGGAGGTCTTCGATGACTCTCTAGGCAAGTACCGAGGGCCCCTATCTCCTTCAACCTTAACCCTAACATCACCCCAATCCGCCTCAAACCTCAAACCTCGGCGAGTGCCATTTGCGCTCAAGCCGAAAATCGACGAAAATAGACAAGCTGTCGTGCAAGGGTACTAGAACCCATCGACCATGCCCGCTGGGAAACGCCCATAGTCACCCCCATCAAACCCGATGGCTCCATAAGAATCTGCGGTGACTACAAGGCCACCCTCAATCACGCGCTGCAGCAAAGCGCCTACCCGTCCCAGTAGTACAGCACCTTCTGCACTCACTGGGGTGAGGCCGGGTCTTCGCAAAACTCTGACTTGGCACAAGTGTATCAGCAATTGCCAGTCGATGCGGAGACAGCCGGCAAAACGATTGTTACACACCGGGGGCTTCCGATGCAACTGACTCACTTCGAGTCAGCGGCGCCCCAGGAGTCTTCCAAAGTCTCATGGAAAGGCTCCTCCAGGGAATAAAAGGAGTGGTCCCCTACTTTGATGACGTACTGGTCGCAGCCGCCAACAGAGAACAATTGGAAACCCGTTTAAGGGCGGTGCTTAGCAAATTCAAAGACGCCGGCCTTAAAGTCAAAAGAAACCAATGGCAACTCCACACCGAGAGGGTCGACCTGGGGTACCTCCTGGACCGGCACAGAATACACCCAACCGGAAGAAACTCAGAGCCATCAAAGAAGCCCCCACACCAACAAACAAGGCGGAACTACAGGCATTCTTGGGACTGCTTAATTTTTACAATGTTTTCCTACCCCAGAAGGTGACCGTGGCGGAACCCCTACACCGGCTACTCGATAAAGCAGCTATCTGGACCTGGGGAAAGCGGGAGGAGACTGCGTTCCAACAAACAAAAAACCTGCTGACATCAGATGCAGTCCTGATCCAGTATAGCGAGACCCTACCACTCACGGTAACTTGCGACGCATCACCTTTTGGCATCGGAGCGGTCCTCAGCCACACCCTACCTGACGGGAAGGAAGCACCCATCGCCTTCTTCTCCAGAACGCTGGCCAAGCCGGAAAGAAATTACAGCCAACTGGACAAAGAAGCCCTCGCCATCGTTGCCGGAGTGAAAAGGTTCCACGAGTACCTTACGGTAGGACCTTTTCGATCATTACGGACCACAAACTCCTGCTCAGGATACTTGCAGGAACAAGGCCACCCCGAACATCCTGTCGCCCCGATGACGCGGTGGTCCGGTTCCTGCCGCGACTGCGTATGAACTGTCACACCGCCCGGCAAGAACATTCCGCACGCTGACGCATTAAGCCGGTCACCACTACCAGACCTAGACGACGACCCAGCACCCACAACGACGATCCTGCAAATCGAGACCCTACCCAGCCCACTCTTAACCGCGCCAGACATTGCCCATGAAACAAATAAAGACAAACGGCTGGCGCGGGTATTGAGCTGGGTAGAGCGGAGGTGGCCGGAAAACGACGGCGGCGGTACAGTTCAAAGCCTTCCGAAACCGCCAAACTGAGCTGTTCACACAAAGGGTGCATACTCTGGGGAGACCGGGTAGTCATACCGGAAGCACTACAAAATAGAGTGCTGGCAATGCTGCACGAGGACACCCGGGGTTGTCAAGATGAAAGCCCTGGCCAGAAGCTATGCTTGGTGGCCAGGGATGGACAAACAAATAGAGACATGGGTCGCCGGCTGCAGCAGGTGCCAAGAGTCGAGAGCACCCCGCCGCCGCCCCGGTCCTGGAATGGGAAACCCCCAGAGGACCATGGTCGCGAATACACATAGACTTCGCCAGGCCAACCAAGGGGCATACATTCCTCATCACTGTAGATGCTTACTCCAACTGGCTGGAGGTAAGCACCATGAGGGCAACAACAACAGAAGCGGTCATCGACAAACTCAACAGACTCTTTGCAACGCATGGGCTACCGGATGTCATAGTGTCGGACAACGGGCCACAGTTCACGGCACTGGCATTTGAAAAATACCTGGCCGAATGGGGCATCAGACACGCCTTAACCTCGATGGCTCACCTGGCAGCGAACGGTGGGTGGAACGGATGGTCCAATACACAAAAAAAACCATCCAAAAATCGAAACCAAGTGACATCCAAGAAAAATAAACAAGCTACTCTTCATACAGCACATCACGCCGAGCACAACCACGAACAAGAGCCCAGCGGAGTTACTGATGGGAAGGAAACTGAGGTCTCCACTGGACCGACTACACCCCACCTACAACCCAGAGAAACCCCCAGACTCCTCCAGCTGGCACCGGCATTCAACATCGGGACACGGTCTACGCAAAGAACTTCACGGGAGACCCCTCTGGGTACCTGCGCAAATAACACAGGTAACCGGGCCCCGATCATACAGACTCCAAACGACGGACGGAAGGAGCTGGAAGCGGCACATCGACCAGCTACGGTCCAGGCTAGCCGCCAACACCCCGACGCCTCGGCAACAACAACCACAGAAAGCAGAGAGGGAGGGGAAGCCTCAGCAACCAAGCCGGTGAACGACGAAAGGCCGGAATCATCAACGCACACCCCCCCAACGCAAGCCGAACACCCCCACCAGAAGACAGAAACATGCAAATAAACCAGCCATACTCACCAGCAGACCCGAACTGTCGCAGATGGGATCTTCACCTGGGAGGGACAGCCAAGCCAGCTCAACCATCCCAGGAAGACCGAGCGAGAGCAACAGGAACCGCAACTTGACCGACCCAGGCAGTCCGGGCGGGAGTTGCGGCAACAGGCCCGGCTCACCCTTCCAGGCGGTTCCATCAACGGAGTTGAGAGCGACGCGAGCCCGGCCCAAACCGGCCGACGATCACACACAGACTGAACCGCGCCAGGTCAACTAGACAGAGTCGGAGTCCCACCTACTCTGCGCGACTACGCCACGATGCTGCGCCGGACGGAAACCATGAGGGGAGGGGTGTTCTGTACAACATTCTTGTAAACTCGCATTTTGATTGGTCCACCCAGACCGCAACCCGATTGGTTCACTGAACGCCTGTGACTGGAGCGCTGAGAATCTACCGCGATTGGCCGAGCCGATCGCGGAGATTCAAAGCGCTATTGGTAACCGCCGAGCCTCCGGCCGGCTGTATAAAGCCAAGCGGCTCGCACACTTTAGCTGTCCTTGTTCTGAAGTCACAGTAAAGAGCTGACTGTTCACTTTTGCGTCTCGCCTCTTATGTGACCCGATCCACCGATCTAACATTAATAAAAAGCAAATTTGAGAAGAAAAATTAAGGAGGTATATTACATATAGTTAACAATGTTGATGATGCATTTAGGAAGATGATAAATTCACATAAGTAGTGAATATTTAAGTCTCAATGACACCTTTTAGGCATTTATATTGTGCTAAGCCTTGATATTATCTTTGAGGCTTGGCTACTTCAATTGCTGTGATTTGATGATGGTGCCCAGGCTAATCCTCAGTCCAGGTTTTGGCTGCCATTGGGTCCAAATGTTAATTCCTCTCTTTTTTGGTTATGGATGGGTATCCTAGTATCCATCTTTTCCTTTTAGCGACAATTCAATTCTCCCTTGTTTACACAGGTGGATGCCTTCACACACCCTTCTCGGGCTCTCTCCTTTGACGGCAATGCAAACTTGATTCTGTCTTTATTTTCTCTAATTATACCATTAATGCTTTGATGCTGTAATGATTAAAGCAAAGGAAACAGATTGCTCCCCCACTTCTCTGTTTCACTGTAAATCTATGGAAACTTTCAAGGAAAGAAATGATGATTTAGCTTCAAAGAAGAGAAGGAGCATTTCTGCAAACTTTATAGGTTCATTTCAATATGCCAATGTTGCACTTTAAAGATTTAAAGGGGGGAAAGGAGAGAGAAAAGTGTGAGTTTAGCACTACTGTATGGTTGAAAAGGAAGCATGCTTTACCTAGCTTGGACACAAACCAAAAGCCTTTAAAGGTTGAAGGAGGAGTTTGGGGAGGAAGATTAAATAGTTGATTCATTGTTGGATCAACTACTTGATTAAAAAGTGGCAGCTGAACCAGCATGAAATATAACAGCCTGGGGTCAGTTTTAGCAGGTGCACCAGACAGGAAATATGATCAGATGAACTAATTCTCATTTATTGTAGGTTACATTAACAGAATCTTGTTAAGTATGAACAAACTATTCTTCTTTACATCCTGAAAAATTAAGAGGAGTTTCTTTTTTGTCCTGCCCCTTTATTTAGCTGTGGAATATGCTGTTTCTTATCGAACCATTCTAGGCAAACCCTCTGGGCTCAGATTTCCCAGGTCACTCCCAAATACCATTACACCTGGCTGCTTAGTGCAGAATTTTTATTGATATTTTAATCTTGCCTTTATTATTTTTGTAAATAACTCAAAGCGGCAAACAAACCTAATACTTCTATTTTTTCTCACAACAATAACTGTGTGAAATGGGTTAGGGTAAGAGATGTGACTAGTCCAAAGTCACTGAACTGACTTTCATGTCTAAGAAAGAACTAGAACTCCCAGTCTCCTGGTTTCTAGCCTCGTGTCTTAACCAGTGGTGGGATACAATTTTTTTTACTACTGGTTCTGTGGGCATGGCTTGATGGTCATGGCAGGGGAAGGATACTGTAAAATCTCCAGGCAGAGATAGCATTTGCCAGTTCTGCGAACTACTCAAAATTTCCACTACTGGTTCTCCAGAACTGGTCAGAATCTGCTGAATACCACCTCTGGTCTTAACCATTACACCAAAGTAGCTCTAATGTAATCACCAGTGCCTTAACACTATACCAGTGGTGGGATTCAATATTTTTTACTACTGGTTCTATGGGTGTGGCTTGGTGGATGTGGCAGGGGAAGGTTATTGCAAAATCTCCAGTCAGAGATAGTATTTGCCGGTAATCCGAACTACTCAAATGTTCCGCTACTGGTTCTCCAGAACTGGTCAGAACCTGCTGAATATCACCTCTGCACCATACCATTACCAAATGGTTGTACAGAGCAGTGATCAGGCTAAGCAAGCATATCTGATTCTGTAACAAACCAGATCTGAAGTTGTCATTGCACCAGAAAGGCATTTTGCAAGCATTCTACCTCAAAATGTTTGACAAGGTTTAGGACAGAGGGCAACAGTGGTGAAGTAGAGCTTCAAAACTTGGATGGATGTTTATTTGTGAAAGGAATGGAAGATATAATTTCTTCCTGAATTCAAATACAATAGGGAGTGACCCCTGCTGTGATAACACAAGCAGCAATTCAGAGCTCCTTTCAGTGTGAACTGTGAAGTCTCTGGCTTAAATCATATTCCCACTTGCTTTTAACCATGGCATGAACAGGAATAGCCTCATTATGCTGTCTTGCCATAATGTGTTATTGATTTTCATCTTCAGTCCATGAGTGCAAAAGTCTTGAATTAATCTTAACTGGATCAGGTATGTTAAAAGTATGCTTTCTCTCTTCCAAGGACAACCTCAGAGTGCATAAACCCATCCTGGTTTCTTACCTCTTATCTTGGAGACAAGTCAGAAGACTCAGAAGAAATAAAGAAAACAACATATTTCAGGCCAATATGGTTTTTAGCTGTTTCAAAGGTAGATGGAGAGTGCAGTGGTAGGGACAGGTCCATTGTGTTATGTGTGAATTGTTTCAATGGGGTAATTTGAGAAGAGGCCTGAAAACATAGCCAACCACAGGTGTCCATATGATATGGTTAAAAAAATGAAGATGGTGGTCAAAATAGTATGGCCAAAGCTCTGCTTGTTTTTTATTTGCAGATATAATGGCACCACACTGGACACCATTTTGGCTTATTTTATCATACAGTGAAAACTCTCTTGCCATTTAAAGTCTGGTCTTAAAGATAAATATCTAAATGCAAGCATATTGGGCTTTAACACAGCCATCCAGGGATGACTAAATTGTTGTTTAATACATGTGAGGATATTCAGATGTGGAAGAATGGTTAAAACAAAAGCTGAGACTGTACTTAGCAAGCAGACAGAGTGTTCATCCATTAAGAGAGAATGTTACATTCTGAAAGTTACAGACAAGTAACAACAAAAGGAGACTGTTACCAACCAAAGGTATTGTTGTGGTTCTCCGGCAGCAGGTGCAGACAGCACCGGTCTCTGACAGCGAGGATGAAAGGGAACTAGTCAGGGAGTCTGGCGAGGACTGGGACGAGAGTCCTGCATCTGATGCAGGGATGGGGCCAGGAACTATCGGAGAGTGGGGTGCTGCCTTCAGAGCTATTGGAGTCTGGCAGCAGTGAAGAGAGGACCCCGGGGAGCCTGTGCCCAATGCATGTGTGCGCAGGGCTGCTTGAAGGAGAGAGCAGCTGAAGCAGCAAGGGTGACTTGGGAGTAAGGCTGGAAGGTGATTGCCCTCCCATAAGAGATAAAAACTAGCCCTCAGGGATGTGCTTTTTGCAGGAAGCAAAGAAGTTCTTTAGACTCTGAGACCTCGTTGAAGCCCTGCTAATTCCGGTTTGTTTTTGAAACTTCTGTCAGTGGATATTTATCAGTAATTACACTTCTGTTCTTGGCAGCCTTTTACAACCTTGAAAGGGTTTGCTTTTATCTCGGACAATTAGGATTAAATGATTCTTGGCTCGAATGCAAAGAATTCCCAGCACCACATTAAAAAAGGTTTGCTTTTATACAGCTTGTGTTTAATTTGAACAAGGCTTGGGTCAGAACAGGTAGAAATTTGTTTAATTGTTGCCAGATTGTTCTATTTCTTAAATGGATGTAGGTCTTTTGTTAAAAAATATAAATAATTTTTCACAGATAAAACTAATTAGGAATGTAACAGATTAACATGTTACTAAAGGAAAGTCTTTCTACATAAGCTATGAGTAGCACAATGAGGATAATATCCTCCATTTAGGTATAAAAATAGCTAGGTTATCTGGCTTCCTTTTTGAGGATGGCATCACGCATTTGTGCCTTTTCTCTCTTTTTTTTCTTTTCTTTTCTTTCTTTTTTTCATGTGGGAAATTAGGGGACAAAATGGGCCACTTCAGCTTGGCAGGTGGTCATGAGATCTATTTCAGCCCTTAAATTTCTTCTGGAATCCTCTCCAGGATCATCACTCCCACTTCTCGCTCACATCTTTGGAGTGTGACATTCCACAACTAGACCTACAACATAGAATTTGTATATCAATGATTTAAGCAACAATGTTAGTTACCAGAAGAGAAAGCATTAAAAAGTCTTTTTTTTTTGCCTATTCAAATTCTATTTAGAATTTGTATAAACTCACATCCTTCTTATTTATTTTATCTGAAGATCTGAACTTGCTTGGGATAGCTGAAGTATCCCAAGGTAGGGCATCAGGACATCCAAAAAAAGGATGAAAAATATCCAGCCATATGATATTTTCTAACCTGATTGTACATGCCTCACACATGCAGATGTCCCACTGTATCTATAGAGCCTAAATATATAGGAAGTGTTCGATCGCGGGAAAGAGACTCGAGACCAGTGTGACTTTCAGCTCTTTATTTTTTGTTAAGATCTGTGCTGGATCTCGGAGCCGCGGCAACCCTTCTTATAGGGATCGCTCGTGGCTCGCAGCCAATGACAGCTCTTTGAATCTCCCGTGATTGGCTGGGCCAATCGCAGGTGATTCTTAGTGAGCCAATCCCAGCAGGCTATTTGAACCAATCACTGTGCAGTGTCTCTGGGCCAATCAGAAGAGGGTATTCCAAGTATGTTAATATGGAACACCCTCCCTTCTTGGTTCAGTCCAACCTACGTAACGTAGTCCTGTAAGTAGGCGGGGCTCTTAGTGTGTCTACTTGACCTGCGCAGCTCAGTTGTGTCGTTGCCTTCGGCTGGTTCAGACGGGATCGTCGTTTCTCCCGTCCTCGATGGAACTGCCTGGAAGGGTGAGCCAGGCCTACTGCTGCCGTTCCCACCCGGTCTACCCGAGTCGGTCAAGTCGGTGGCTCCACTGCTCCCGCCTGGTCTTTCCAGGCTGGTTGAGCTAGCGTGGCTATTTCTTCCAGGAGAGGCCTTGTGTTGGTAATCCGCTGCCGGTTCCCTTCTGCCAAAGTCATCTGTGGGTAAATAGTGTTGATTTATTTTTGGGCCTGTTGGTGTTGGTTGGGGGTGTTCGGTTTGTTGTGTCCTCGGAGGGTTTTCCCCTCTCTTTTGGTTAATGTTTGGGGACTCTCCCCCCCTCTGGTTTATCTATGTTCCCTGTGTTGTCGGTGTTTTTCCCGGTTGTTCTTGACCTTAGATGGTCTATGTGCCTTTTCCAGCTTCTTCCGTCTTCTGTCTCCAGCCTGTACAACCGGGGCCCCGTTACTCGTATTATTTTTGCTGGTATCCAGAGTGGGTCCCCTGTAAAGTTTTTTGTGTATACTAAATCTCCTGGTGTAAATGTGCGGTATTTACTGGAAGAGTCTGGCGGTTTATCAGGGTTGTATGTTGGGTGCAATCTGTCTAATTGTGATCATAGGTTCCTGCCCATCAGGAGTTCAGTTGGGCTTTTGTTTGTCGATGTGCTGGGTGTTAGGGGTTGTAGCATCAGCATTTTATTTATTTTATCCTGTATGTCCCCCGTGTCCATTTTTTCTAGTGCGTCTTTTGTGTCGCGAACCATGCGTTCCGCCCCTCCATTTGCCGCCGGGTGAGTGGGCACTGTTAAGGCATGCCATATGCCTAGTTCGGCGAGGAATTTTTTGAATGACAACGCCATGAATTATGGCCTGTTGTCTGAAACTAGTAAGTCCAGTAATCCATGGATTGTGAATAGTTCTGTTAGTTTTTTGATGTCGGCCTCTGTTGTAGTGGATTACATGACGCTAACCTCCAGCCAATTTGAGTACGCATCGACAGTTATTAAAAATGTATGTCCCTTTGTAGTTCCCGCAAAATCTATATGGACCCTTGACCAGGGCTCCCTAGGTGTCTCCCACTCAAGGGTGGGTGCGGAGGGCGGGGTTGGTCTGGATTTCTGGCATTTGCCACATGTTGCCACCCATGCCTCAAAATCTTTGTCCTTCCCTGGCAACCAGATGTAACTTCTGGCCAGGGATTTCATTTTGACGATCCCCAGGTACCTCCATGTAGCATGGCCAATACCTTTGTTTGTATTTTCTCTGGAATTACAACTCTGTCCCCCCACAGTATGCATCCATTTTGTGTAGATAGTTCAGTTTGTCAGTTCCTAAAGGCTTTGAATGGCTCGCCATCATCGGTTTCCAGCCACCCTTTTTCCACCCAGTTTAAAATCCGTGCCAGTTGTCTGTCTTCTGCAGTCTCTTTGGCAATGTCCGACATGGTCATGGGTAGGTTGGGTAATGTCTCTATCTGTAGTGTGGCTGTGGTGGGTGCTGGGTCATCTTCCAGGTCAGGTAGGGGGGAGCGGCTCAGGGCGTCAGTGTGCCATATGCTTTTCCCTGGCCGGTGGATTAATTGGTAGTTATAGGCGGCAAGGAACTCGGACCAACTTGTCATCCTTGGTGACAATATGTTTGGAGTGGCCTTGTTCCCTGCCAGTATTCCCAGGAGCAGCTTGTGATCGGTAATGAGGGAGAAAGTCCTACCGTACAGGTACTCATGGAACCGCTTTACTCTGGTGATCGCTGCTAGTGCCTCCCTGTCCAGCTGGCTGTAGTTCCTCTCTGCCCTGGACAATGTCTTGGAGTAGAACACGATTGGTGCTTCTCTCCTGTCCAGTAGTGTGTGGCTTAGGATGGCTCCGATGCCGAATGGTGATGCGTCGCAGGTCATGGTCAACGGTAGGGTTTCGTTGTATTGTATGAGGACCGATTCAGATGTCAGCAGGTCTTTTATCCTTTGGAATGCAGTTTCTTCCCACTTGCCCCAGGACCAGGTGGCTGCCTTGTCTAACAGTCTATGTAGAGGCTCTGCCGTTGTTGCCTTCTGTGGCAGAAAACATTAAAAAGTTAATGAGTCCCAGGAATGCCTGTAATTCTTTGATGGCTTTAATTTTCTTTTCGGTGGGGTGGATTCCATTCTTGTCAATTAAGTGCCCCAGGAATTCCATTTTCTCGGTGCATAGTTGGCACTTTTCTTTTTTAACCTTGAGTCCTGCTTCTTTAAATTTTTGCAGGGCTTTTCTGAGGCGGCTTTCCAATTGATTTTTGTCCTTGGCCAATACTAGCACGTCATCGAATTAGGGCACCACCCCTTTTATTCCTTGTAGCAACCATTCCATCAAACTCTGGAACACCCCAGGGGCCACACTGACTCTGAATTGGAGCCTTTTGCAACGGAATGCCCCCCTGTGGGTCACAATGGTCTGTGCCTCGGCTGTTTTGGGGTCGACTGGCATTTACTGGTATGCCTGCGCCAGATCGAGCTTTGCGAAGACTTTTCTTCCCCCCAGTGAGTGTAGGAGGTGCTGCACCACCGGAACAGGATATGAACTCTGCTGTAATGCGTGGTTGAGGGTGGCCTTATAGTCTCCGCAGATTCTCACGGACCCATCTGGTTTAATTGAGGTTACTATTGGGGTTTCCCACCATGCGTGGTCTATTTGTTCCAGGACCCCTTGTGCGATGAGCTTGTCCAATTGCTCATCGATCTTTGGTTTGAGTGCAAAAGGGACTCGCCTAGGCTTTAAATGGATCAGGGCTATGTTTGGGTTCAAATTGAATGAAATAGGGGACCCACAGTACTTGCCTAGCTTCCCATCGAATATGTCCTGGAAGTCCCATCTTAGGTTCTCCTCCCAGTCTGTCTCGGTGATGTGGTTGATGCCTGTCATTTCGATCCCCAATGGCGCGAACCACTCTAGACCCATCAGGCTTGGGTGGTCTCTGTCTACGATGGTCAGTGGGAGGATTTCTGCGTGCCCCTTGAAGGTTATGTGGAAATGTCCGACCCCGACTACGGGGATCCTGTGTCCCTGGTAGTCCTTTAAGGTCAGTCTTTAGTTTTCCAGCTCACATCTCCATATACTGGGTATTAGGCACTTGATGGTGTCCCAGGATACCATAGAGAGGTATGATCTGGAATCCACCTCCATGCTGCATGGTTGGTCTTCGATGCTGAACTGCATGTGGACTTTCCAGGCATTGGTTGCGCTCGAGTGCCCAATGGTGACCGTTTGATGGGTTTCCTCCTTCCGGCGGGTTTTGCTGAGCTGCTTGCTTCTGCCTTTGTGGCTCCAACGGCTCTCCGTGTGCCTGTCTCTGGTCCTGGGGGGGTGCTGTCACATCGCCTCGGGCTGTAGTTCTTTTTATTAAGGCAGACTTTGGTGATGTGCCCCTGTTTGTCACAGTGCTGGCAAATAGCATCTAGGAACCGGCACTCTGAACGGGGGTGGTCTCCTCCGCACCCGGCGCATTGGAACCCCGATTTATGACCTCTCCTCTCCCATCTGTCTCATTCTGATTGGAGTCTGTGGATTTCTTCCTCCTCCTCCTCAGTCTCAGAGAGGGAATCAACATCCTCATAGTGCGCGGTCATGGTGGTGTTTTTTTTATTTCCCTCTGGTCTCTTCTCCTGGGGCTGGCTTGCTTCTGTCGGTGTCTGCTGGGCTACCGCATTCATTTGCCGCATGGCAACTGCTGACTTTTTTGCGGCTTCGGCTGTGGTGGCCTCAGCGATGGCTTCTGTGACCGTGATGTCTGGTTGGGTCAGCAAATGGCTCTGGATTGTGGGATCTCTTAGTCCGAGGACCACGCTGTCTCTCATGGCCTCGTCCATGTTAGAAAACCCACATGCCCCTCTGATGTTCCTTAGCGCCATTATGAAATCTCCGACGCTTTCCCCTTCTTTCTGGTCCCATCTGTAAAACTCATGCCTCCAGATGAGGTTGGAGACAGCCGGTGCATAATGGGCCCGTAGTAGCCAGTCCAGGTCTGTCCATGCCATTTGTTTAATGTCTTCCAGCTTAGCCAATGCCTTGGCCATTTTGAACACTGCGGGCCCGCAGTGTGTCAGGAATACGGCTCTCTTCCTCTCATCGGTTGTGTCCTGCAGGTTGTTACTTTCAAGGAACATGAGGAACCGATCAATAAACGATTCCCAGTCCTCTGCCATTTAGTCAAAGGGTGCGGGTGGCAAGTTGCTGCCGGCCATCTTGTCGGTTGGTCAGTCCGGATCGCCACATGCTCGACTGGTCTCTTTGTCTCAGAATCCCACCCTCGTCACCAGTGTTCGGTCGTGGGAAAGAGACTCGAGATCAGTGTGACTTTCAGCTCTTTATTTTTTGTTAAGATCTGTGCTGGACCCCGGAGCTGTGGCAACCCTTCTTATAGGGATCACTTGCAGCTCGCAGCCAATGACAGCTCTTTGAATTTCCTGCAATCGGCCAGGCCAATTGCGGGTGATTCTTAGTGAGCCAATCCCAGCAGGCTATTTGAACCAATCACTGTGCAGCATCTCTGGGCCAATCAGAAGAGGGTATTCCAAGTATGTTAATATGGAACAGGAAGTTTTCCTACCATCTCTCTTCCCTCCTCAGGCAAGCCTTCACACACTGGTCAAACCTTTGCCTTTATTAATTGCTCTGTGGCTTTCACAATCTAGAGACTCTTGGAGGCTTATGTAGATTAAAGGCACCAAATAAACACCCATGATATAACTCCATAAAAAGAGTAAAATATGTCCCAAATGTAGCATTTGAAAATAAAGATGGCATGATACAGTTAGAAGACTTTTCTGCAATTCTAGCATGGCCACAGAAAAGTTATGGTGGACTATTTCTTGCTTCAGGCCACCCAGATCTCCCCAAAACATGGATCAACAATTTCTCTGTGTTTGTTCCTGCTGGTCCAGATAGTAATGTTGGAGTTGACAGTTCTGCAAATACCAAGGTCCCAAATCATAAAAGGTGTTAGATTATATTCAGCACCTTAAACTGGACCTGAAAACTAATTGCCAAAACAATTCAAGATCCACCAAATTGTTGTTACATAGTCCTAACAACAGAAGCCATAAAGTATGATGTGCACTGCATTTTGGACAATTGTATTTTGTATTTTCTGAATTGTTTTAAGGGCAGTGAGTTTAGTGTGTATCAGTAGTCTAACTAAACAGCAATAATGGTATGATTTATAGTAGGTAGGTTGTCCTGTCCAGATAGAGTCACAACTGAAAAAATAAAATTATCATTTGTTCAAGAAACCCCAAACCCAAATGCTTATTTATATACAGGTACTCTTTGTTTAATGTCCATTCGAATAATTCAAAATTATGATGGCAGTGAAAGAGGAAACTTAAGCAGGGTCATCCTAGTTGCAGCTATCCCAGCATCCGCCAGTTACATGATCATAATTTGGAGCTGAGCAAACATATCCTGTAGTCACATGATAATCAATTAAGATCTTCACTACTATGACTGTGGACACTGCAACCATGTGGGATTTGCCTAATGACCACAACTTAGACTGCCAGAACTGCCATTGTAAGTCAGCATAGTCCTTTGAAATCATTTTTAATGATGGAGTTTCCAGTCCCAATTACCATCAGTAAGTGAGAACTACCTACACTATACTATTCAATTGCTATTAAATATTGCAATAATTATTAATATGATTTTATAACTGGGCAAGAGCTAGTATTAGCTTAAGAGACAGGCAGGCAGGCAGACTTCTTTCTAAGCTTTCCTATTCCAGCTATTCAGGTTTTCAGGTGAGTGAGATAGTTTCTCTAGACATTTAATTTTCTGAAGTTGATTTTAGTGGGGTCTAGGCCTGCAGTGGTTTTAAATGGGTCTCATGGATATTGCCATGACTCAAATTTATAGCTTTTAAAATCTTTAAAAGGCTGGTATGATTGAAGGGTCCCTAACCAAATAAATAAATTAAAAACAATTCTGTGCATGTGGGAGAAAGCAAAGTATCTCAGGACCAACCTTTTTCGCTTAGATGTTCATACTGTAGGATGTACAGTGTATGCCAGAACTCTCAAACATGATTTATTTACACATTATTTATTGAAATCATTTTCATCCTACTTTATAATATAGAATTCTGAAGGTCTAAATATTTTACACCAGGCACCATACATTTTAAAACTATATCAATAATAAAAACCATATATTAATTTATTTAATTTAAATCATTTTTGCAGCTTTCATTCCATTATCTGAAATCATGAACAATAAATATAGAATTATAAAATACATAATAAACAATATTAATGATAAGCATACATCAGGTTAATGCAATTTTATAATGTTGTAATTATAATTGCAACCATGTATGCACAATCTACTTGGCAGTTAAGTTTCATAGAATGGATGAGGCATACTTCAAACGAAACATATTTTTTCCTTAAAAAGTCATTAAAACAGAAGCTGTTTAATTCACAAGAAAGCAAAAATATCCCATTGCTTTGAAGCTATACATGTTAATAAAAAGCATTACTATTTGTATTTAATATTTAAATCGTCCCCCAGTTGTTTAAAAATTTTATGTAGGAAATAAAGTGCATGATTTTACTCCTTTTTCTATTCTGTTCCTGTTTTTTTACTTTCTCTCTTGAGTACTCACCAAAATAGAAAATAAACAAATTAATCCAGAATAAATATACTGTGTTTTTGAAACCACACACTTACTGTGCACTTGGAAGGAGAACATGAATTATTTCTCTTGTTAGCTAATTATGCATCGTGACTACAAATTGGTTTTTGCTACTTTGAAAATAAACATCGTGGTTTGTCTTGGCAATTTGTCCATGCTTGGCTTCCAATTATAATGTTGAAAGGTGGGGGAACATGAAAGCAACTGTTGAAGTTACATTTACATGAAGTTACATTTTCAGTACTCTAGCCTGAAAAATAGGATAGATGCTTATATACATTTCTTTCTTGGGAATGATTCAGTTTCAAACAAATGCTGCAGTTTTGCATTGACATTTATCATTTAATAGCAATGCCAGATTATATGTTGGATTCCCCCCCACCCTCACCCCTACCCGAAAATGCATGGGAAGTTTTACAGATATCTTAATATTAAGCAAACCTACCTGGACTTTTTATTGAAGCGCAAGCATAATCCACTAATGATTTTTAGACCACACAGTCACCTGCAACTGAGGTATTCTATTCTGTGATCTATTCTAAAACCGCCCTTTCCAATCTTATCTATATATCGCTAGATTAATGTTTATCAAACTTGGCAACTAGTTTTGCAGTATAAGGACTTCAACTCCCAGAATTCCCCAGCTGGTGGAATGTTGATGTGCCACAGGAAGGCAGACCCATGTCAGCAAACCTGTTGCTCTAATTGGTTCTACTATTTCACCTTCTCTTCCTTTTGGCCCCAGGTCTGTTATCCCCCTTCCCACCACCTCCACTTCAATCCTTTAAAAAAAAAATTTAAGCAAAAGCAAAAGTAGAGCATCTTGAAAGTTTTCCCCAGTGTCGAATCAAAAGTGACTAATTAAAAGTTGAATAGTCATCTTCCTTAATCTTTTCCATTATCATTTGACAATCTAAAATGAATGATTAAATCAACATGATATTCAGTTACAAATAAACATGAGAATACTATTGAGTAACCTTCTCCAGCCTATCATGCACACATTCAATTATCTGGAGTACAGTTAAAGGGGTAGGCTATTATTAAAAACAACATTCCCCAAGGCATCATCCACACCCAAGACAGAAGATTCACTAGAATTGGGGAAATGACCCAATTTATATAACCAAAACTCTGAGAAAAATAATTAAATAATCAAAAGAAAGAGGTGTTGGAAGAAATATCCATCTGGTACAGTTCCAAGCTGGAAAAATGGTACTGGAGACAAAATGGAGGCTGGAGGTTGGTTGGAAAGAAGGTCCATTTATTCATGAAGCAGAATCACCAAGCACATGTGATTTGGGGCAGCTCACAAATTGGAGTTGAGAGAGGGGGGAGATGTGGTTATATCTTCTTTGAGCTTTGTATTTGAGCTTCCTGTTCCTGTGCAAGAACATGTATTCTATTGGCTGTTGTCAGATTCCTAGGGGTCATGTAGGGATTATGTAGGGGTCATAGATAACTCTATAGGCAAAAGAGAAAATAAAAATCCTAGGTGTTTGTCTGAGCTAAGTTTGGTTGAAGTTTGGATTGCTCTGAAAGCGTGTTGGGCAATTCTATTGGGGATGAATGGCTTTTGTCCTATTTTGGCTCTTGCTTATGAATATTTAGATACTTGTCTTCTTTCAATAAGCTCTTTATTTCCTAAGTGCTGACATCTGCTGTGGACTATTAAGAAAATGTGGGGGCTGCTTTCTGCCTTAAAAAAAAACATGTTCCTCCATTTCTTATTTAGGGAAATATAATATACTCCTTTTTAATATTTCCCAAAATATTTCATTCTTCTAGGAAGGGGGGATTCCCACAAAGGAAAGTTCAGAAATTCAAAATAAAGATTAAACATGTTCAGCAAGTAAAAAAAATTATGAGGTTACTGGAGATAAGAATCCCAAAATAGAAAATGGATTTGGATGGAAATGAAGTATTCTGGAAAAGGGCTGAATGTTGGGACTCCTGAAAATAATCTTCCCAGTCTATTACAATATACAAGCTGTACTTATGACTGACAGAAGCAATGGGGGGAAAAAGAAGCTGTATATTAGAATAATCCTATTTCCTTCCTAGCCACTTAGCAATCTGGATAGCAAGCAAATAATTTAGAAGAAATGTAAACTTATCCAATTTTGCACAAGAATTCAATTCATTATATTCACAGCTCTTTGCTTTTTATCTTTTTTGAAAACCTATGAAAAATGTATCCCTGCTCAAACTAGTTTACCTCACTCCGAAGTGGTTAATTAAAGCACAAGTCCCCTGATTTTTGTTGACTGAGATGAAGGGAGGGAATACCCTTAGAGACATATTTAATCATTTGGATCTAGTAGGACTGTATTTATTTCTCCCTTTTTAGTCCATTAGAGAGAAAATTAGATTTGATTCGCTTGCTCTGATTGGCTTAATTGCGCCAGTTACAGCTATAGTACAAATAAAATTGTAATAAATTGAGCAGATGTTTAACCTACTCTACCAAGATTCTTAATAGTCAGTTCCAATTGCAATTTACATTCAGCAATTTAACAAGACCCCGGGGAAGCATATTTGATTTTGCAGCAAGCTGTTTATTTCAATGTATTTTTTTTTAAAAAGACACCAAGAGCATTGCTTCAAATTATGGGGCAGATATTTAATTTTAATATTTTCTTTTCAAACTGTTCTATTTCTTAAATTTCATTATCTTTAATTAAGATATGTATATATTGCACTTTTTCCTGCAGCAGAATCTCACCATCCAAAGAGACTACAAATTTGGCAAGCAAACATGGCATAATGGTTTGCGTTTCAAAGCTGTAACTGATAATAACAACAACAAAAATAAGCATTTTTGGTCCTAGGATGAAAAAACATGGAAGTATGCTGGTTTATGTATGAAGAGTTCAGGCTTACCTCTCTTTCCAATCAGTTTCTTGTTAGAGAGATATGAAAGCACTCGCTCACTGACACCAGTGTCTCTATGGACTATAAGAGGACTTTGTATATTTTCCTTTCCCTAACTCTGTTTCATAGCAAAATTGCTCTGTGATTGCTGAACTGGAGGAAAGCATTCTTGGCTTCTTTGTCCCTAGTAGGAGGAGCAAATTACCTAGAGATCTGTCTTCATACCTCAACACCCAGGATCAACATCCTATCCAGAAAGGCCAACTTGTCCCTGGTATTTGCATATATTATAGCATTAGATTATAAACAACTGTGAGGATAGAAGGGTAGAAAGGTGGCATATAAATATCCTTGATGAATATTACTTATATTGTATATTGTAACATTATCAGATAGCCAATCAGATGAACACTACAGCTCAGTATTGGTGCCAGGGGTGGGATTCTACTGATTTGGATGTTCGATGAACAGGATGTTAAGTTTTCATCTGATTCACCAAACCGAAATTTCAACTGACTGGTTGGCCCTGCCCACCCTGCCCTTCCCCTCCCCTCCCAGGAGTCTCCACGCGATGCAGTAAATGCAGGGTCTGCACGGAGGCTCTGGGAGGGGGAAAAATGGGTCTTCCAGAAGTCCAGAAACGGGCCTGTTTCCACTTCCAGAGAGCCTCTGGAGCCTGGATGAGGATGTTTTCATCCTCCCAGAGGTCTAGGGAAGGCCTCCGCACTCTTGGGAAGGTGATAAATGGCCTTTCCAGAAATACCAGAAGTCCAGAAATGGGCCTGCTTCCAGTGGGCCTCCAGAGTCTGGGGTAGGCCATTTTCATCCTCCCAGAGGCCCGGGGGAGGCTTCTGGACCCTTGGGAAGATGAAAAATGGGCTGTCAGGATTCCAACAATTACCCCCAATTATATCATGAGTCTCAAGCCAAACTTCCAAAACTTCAAAAGGATTTATTGGGAGTTAAAATGTCTGGGTGCAGCTGACTCTGAGACACATAATTCATTATTACCCTTGACCCTGGTTTTCCCCCACCCCCTGGGTGTATCATAATTCATATTCTCCAATGGGACACATCCATAGCTAAAGTCATCAATCATACTTTTCAGTTAGAATTTTGCACAGCAGAAACTTCAGTCACCTAGTTACTATCTTTGAATGGTATTTATGGAACGCACTTTCAATTTCCAAGCTGCCACACTGCTCCCCCCCCCTTTCTGTTGGCCACTCTAAAAAGACCATAGAAATATTTTATAAGTTGACACAGCCCTCCAGGTAGTACCGGAAGTCTGGAAGTGGGCCTGTTTTCAGGTGGGCTGCCAGAGCCCAGGCGAGGCCATTTTCACCCTACCAGAGGCCCAGGGCAAGCCTCCAGACCCTTGGGAAGTCGAAAAATGGCCCTGCCAAAAGTTCCAATAGGCCATGCCCACCCAGCAACTGGGCAGCGAACCAGGTATAAAATATGTAATTATAAATTGGAACAGAATCTGATCTGGCTACATTTCCTGTCATCTGAAAGTAATTTAAACTCCACAGATGTCTGAAGTACATTTGCAGGAAGGGATTCTGCCAGCTTAACTGTAATTTTGTGTGTGTGCGTGTGTGTGTGTGTATGTATGTGTATGTATACATTTACATACACACACACACACACACACACACACACACACACGTATGTATGTATGTATGTATGTATGTATGTATGTATGTTGTGGCTCCAGGCTTGGATTCAGCTCCTGTGACTGATATGAGTTCAAGTGAGGAGGACATGGCAGAAAAATATGAGCCGGCATGGCTCAGTGATTGACTGGTAACCAGGATGAGGAGATGGACGTGACAAAGGAAGACAGACCTAATGTATTAGAATTGTCAGGACCTTTGTGACCTCCTCTGGTTCCTTATCTGATCAACAGCCGGGAATGGCTGACAGGGAAGTTTTGAGAGAGTCTTCTAGTGGAGATGAGAACTTGGAAAATTATGGTTAAATGTAAGGAACAGAAGATGGTTGAGAAGGCAAAATCAGCTGGAGCGAAGGAGGAGGCGAGTCAGTAAATTAGCACGTTGCCTCAATGAGTATAAAGGACACAGCTGGGCTGGTACAATTTGGCCAGGAACAAAGTGACTTATTGAATGAGGACGTTACAGCAAGAAGCTCTGAGACTTGAGATTTATTGCCAGGACTGGTTTGCCGGACAGAGTAAAGATTTATGCTGTGGATTGAGATTTCTGCCAGCCGTTATCTTGTAAGACTTCTTTCTGTTTGATTTAATTGTGAAACGGCTGCTTTCTGTTTTGTTCAGTTTGAATTTTGAAGGGGAGTCATAACACACACACACACACACACACACACACATATATGTTTTCTGAGGTTTTTGTGGGTATTTGTATGTGGATTTTTGGTTATTCAGGTTTTCTTCCGCGTTTTCTCCCTTTTACGTGGCAGATAACCCGAATAACCAAAGATCCAGAGAGAGAGAGAGAGAGAGAGAGAGAGAGATACCGTGTTTCTCACAAAATAAGGCTGGGCCTTATTTTTTTTTGACCTCAAAAATGGCTAGGCTGTCTTTTTCAGGGGGTGACCTATTTCCCCCGCATCCTCAGGTGGGTGGGCGGCAACAGCTTGGATGTTGATCTTGGCATAAGTGGGGAACTTCATATTGGGAGACCTTCTGCCACTGTTGCTTTCCCTTCTCCCTTGCTGCCGTGGTGTTAGAGCAACGCTGCGGCATTTGGCACAGCCATGCGCGGCCAGCCAGGTCTCCTCCCTGCAACCGGAGCCCTGAGAGGACACTTGGCTTCAGGCGCTCCTGTCACTGCCTTCCCTTTGCCTTCGAAGGTAAAGCCAATTATTTTAAAAATGACACCCTACTACAACAAAGCCTCCCCTGCCTGAGAGGTGGATCCCCACATGGGGAGGCGAATCTCCTGGGGCCACAGTGCAGGATTGGACCACCTCAGGAGAAGTGCTCAGCCGCCATCCCTGCCTGGTGCTGGGCAGAGCACAAAGAGCTTCACCTGGGGCACCCAGCGCAGCTGACAGGTGGGCCCTCCTTCCCGGCAGCAGAGCTCTCACCAAGGCAGCGAGCGCCTCCCCGCTGGACCCTCCGCTCATCCTGCCAGGGCCGCACCAGAGCCGCGCCAAAGCCGTGCGGGCTGTGCAGAGCCAGGAAAGTGAGCCGTGGGTGCGCGCCCGCCTGCCAAGCAAAAGAGCCAGGCTGACCTGAGCTTGGCTTCATTCCCAAGTCCCTTCAGCATGAACCCAAAGGTGCAACTGGGAGAGGCTGCCCAAGGCAGTATTAGTGCCCACCCGTCCACAGACAGGGAGGCGAGGTGATGGCAGTGCTGCTTCCCTGGCTGGTGGAGAGAGCCCGAAGCCCCCCATCCTTTCCACCCTCGCCCAGCCCGTCCCCATCCCCATGCATCTCCAAATGCGCTTGCAGCTCCAAACACTGCAGCGGAATGGGCATCAGGCAGAGGTGCTGACTCAGCGGGCTCAGCTCGAAGGAGGATGCAACGCAGGCCATCACCTTCTCTCCCTGTCCAAGGATGGGTGGGTGCTATCACTGCCTCAGGCGGCCTCTCCTGGTGGTCCCTTTGGGTTCGGGCTGAAGGGACTTCGGAAGGAAGCCAAGCTTGGGTTGGCCTGGCTCTTTCGCTTGGCAGGCGGGCACACACCTGTGGCTTGCTTTCCCAGCTCTGCCCAGCCTGCATGGCTCTGGCGTGGCCCTGGTGGGATGAGCGGAGGGCCCGGCAGGGAGGTGCTCGCTGCCTTGGTGAGAGCTCTGCTGCCAGGAAGGAGGGCCCGCCTGTCATCTGCACTGGGTGCCCCAGGTGAAGCTCTGTGCACTCTGCCCGCTGTCAGGCAGGGATGGTGGCTGGGTGCTTCTCCTGGGGTGGGCCGATCCTGCGCTGCAGCCCCAGGAGATTCGCCTCCCCATGTGGGATTGGGCCGCCCTCTTGTGTCAAGCCAAGTGTCTCTGCCAGGCTCTGGTTTCAGGGAGGAGCCCTGACTGGCCGCACGTGGTTGCACCAAATGCCGCAGTGTTGCTCTAACACTGCGACAGCAAGGAAGAAGGGAAAGCAATGGTGGCGGAAGGTCTCCCGATACGAAATGCCCCACCAACGCAGGCAGCACCATATCCGGGCATGCAACAAAAGTACTTCCTAACAGCAAGCCCCTCCTGCCATTCCCCCCACCCATTTCGCATGTTTAATATGGGCCTTAATTTGGGGGGAGGAGCTTGATTTGATTTTATGCCAATAAAACATGGTGAGGCTGTATTGTTGGAGAAACACGGTAGATAGATACACACACACACACACACACACACATACACACATGTCAACTTATAAAACATTTTGTATACATGTTTTAAAGTTGACAATAGAAAGAAGAGGGGAGAATTTCAAAGAACAGGTGGCAGTGTAGAATCGAAAGTACATTCCATTCATATTTTCTCCAAACACTGATTAGATGACTGAAGCTACTGTTGTGCAAAAATCTAATTGGATAGCATGATTTTTTTAAAATAAAGTTTTATTGAGTTTTAACAAAACAAATAAAACATCCTATTTGAGTACAGCATGGTTCCGGGTTACCACATTTCCATACAGACACAATTTCATATATATATTCATCTTATATATTCAACTTCATATCTTATTACTCTTTTTCCAACTTCTCACTATTTCTCCCTTTAATTCTCTTAATTTTCTTTTATGATTATCTCATTTTCTTCTTATTTAATTGTATTTCTTTTACTTAAATTTCTATATCTTTTTATTCATTATACTTATACTTTCGTCTGTCTTGTTTACAATTTCATTATGTTCTCTTCCAAAGTTCTTAAAAAGCAAACTTCCCTCTATGATTGCCAATCGGAGTGCAACACCTTTAAGTCTTATTGTTATTATCATATGAAATTTCATTAAACATTAAATTTATGCATTCTAAAATTATAACATTCAAATTTCTAATATCGATTTTATATCATGTAAATCTCATCATTCAGACTCTGCTTGGTACTTTCCCTTAAAAATGTAAAAAGAAAAATTCTAAAAACATAGGAAAAATTACACACGCACACACACACACACACATATATAAACATTAGTGAACAAAATAGTTATTCAAATTCATTCTAGTACTGGTATGAACCTTGTAAATCTTTCACATTTCTTTTCAATATTTATCAATCTTTGAGAACAGTTGAAATGTTTCCCCCCCTTCTTCATTATTACTTAACTGTTAACAAGCATACCATTGGATAATCATACAGTTTTATCTTATAAGTTATTTACTATTAATAAGCAAAATAATTATTCAAATTCATTCTAGTAACTGGTATAAATTTCCTTATAAATCTTTCACATTTCTTTTCAATATTTTATCAATCTTTAGAAACAATGTTTCCCTCTCTTCTTTATTATTGCATTAATTATAAATAAACATACCATTACATAACAATACAGTTTTATCTCATAGATTATTTACTTATTTCATTTCTAACTCATTACAGTATTCTACTGTCACAACACTATTTTTTGTACCTTTGCAGAATCCTCACTTTTAACTTAATTTAGTCATTGTCTCTGTGTTTTCTAGCTGAGCAAATACCTTTAATCCTAGTACGTTTCCCCATTTTTTTTATTTCTTGCTTTTGTCCCTCATGAGTTCTTTCCCTTTCTATCTCCCCCACTTTTCTCATCCCCCTTTTTATACCCTTCTCCTTCTAATTTTCCCTTCTGTGGTTTTCTTTTCTGCTTCTCCTTGCTGTTATACTTCTTTTTCAGACTATTTTTCTTTTTGGCTCTTCCCTTTGATCTCAAACTTTTAACTCCTTTCCCACTTTTCCCCCTTATTACCACACTTTGCATTATTTGATCATTGAAAATGGCTTCTTTGTCCCACCTTTCTTCTTGCTCTTGAAGCTTTTCCTTCTGCTTTTCATAGTTCAGGATCTCCATTTCAAAAAATTCAAATATGAAGTCAAAGGATCTTCCTCCCCTTTCTGCATCTTCTTTCTGTTTTTTAAGACTCATCTTCAATTCCTCCAGGAGTGATGCCATTTTAAACACTTTTGAACAACCACCGGATTGACTTTAAGTAAAAACAGAAAAAGAAAGAAAAAAACAATGCCAAAAACTTTTTTTTATATCACCAAATGATCCCAGATTGTTCCTTCTTGTTTCTTTCCTTTACTTTTCCTTTCTGTGGGTTACTGTATCTTTTAATAAGATTTCAGTTACAATGTATCCTCGGGAGTCTTTTCAAAGTTTTGCTGTTAATCCTCTTTATTTTTCCAGGTGGCACTCCATTTTTTCATTATTCCAAGTCCCACCCTTTTGCTTCCACTCTTCTCCTTTTTAGGGCTTTAAAATGACCAAAGGAAAAAAAATCTTTATTCTCCTTTTGACACTTAAATTTCAGCTTAAAGTTGCCTATTAGTGTCAAGGTAAATTAGTACAGATTTCTTTCCATATCATTTGTAATTGTCAATATAAAGGTAAAATAAAAAGGGGTTTTAACCTCCTTTTCTCTCTCCTTCTCTGCTTAAAAGTCTTCTTTCAGAAGTATCCCGCTAAGTACTTTTAGATTCAGGGTACCATGCTTAGACGTTCTCTGTTGTTTAGCCTGGTCTGTCCTGCTTTCCTCTTTGTCTTCCTCCTGCACAATCTTACCCAGTTGGGTTCTTCTTTGAGGTGGCCATTTCTGAGCACTGCTGCAACCGCCTTCGGGAAAGGGAGTTTAGACCAGCCAAGGAGGAGAGATGCAGCTCCCCTCCACTCAGCTAGCAGTCTCCCCACTTTCACCACCTCTGCGGGGTGGCTTCAGCCCTGAATCCAAAGGATCGGGGTGCTCCAGCAGCAAGCACAGCTTGAAACTGCGCACTATCGCGGATTTCAGTTTGTTGCTGAAGAAACCCAAACCGGAAGCCATAGTGGATAGCATGATTGATGACTGTTGGCTATGGATGTTTTTCATTGGATGATGCACCCAGAGGGGTGGGGGTGGGGAAGCAGGATCAAGTGAATTACGTATCTCAAAGTTGGCTAAGCCCAGGTAAATGCCAGATGTAGAATGTTACCTTCAAATTAATCTTTTTTCATTTTGGAAGTGTGGCTCGAGGCTCATGATTTAATTGGACTAACTGCCAGAATCCTGACAGATAGCCCACTCTGAGATACATAATTCACTATCACCCTTGATCACCCTTGATACACACACAGACACACAAATATACATACACATACATACACACACATATATACAATTAATATAATATAATATAACATAATATAACATATGTATGTATATATATATATATATATATATGTATGTATGTGTGTGTGTGTATATTTTCTTAAGTTTTCACGGCTATTTGATATGTATGGTATTCAGCTTTTATATGTATTATAATAATAATATATATAATATAAATTTGGGTATTATATGTATTATCGGGTATACATAATTATATGTAATACCTGAAGAAAGCTCAATACCATACATGTATGTATATGTATATACACACATACATATATATATATATAGATATATGTACACACACACACACACACACGACAAATTGACTCTTTGATCTAAGCCCATATTGCAGCCATAGAATGGTTCATCCCAAGACTTAATGCTAGTCGATAGAAGATGTGAAAGGGGAGAAATAAGATCCCCTTTCCTCTATGTAGTTGCAGGTTTTACGAGCTCTTTTAAAAAGTGCCATTTTCTCAAGGGAATAGTTGGCAAACAAGACACAAAAACACAGATTGGGTGGACGGTAGAGCACCATTTAAAATATCAAACATATTTATCAAATTCAGAGTTTTTCTGTGGATCATCTGCAAAAGTGGGAGAATCAGGAAGAATTAATGAAAGACTGAATCACAACATGTTTGCTGAGCCCTGTTTGAACCATGAAATAAGAACGAAAGCTTCCAGCACATCTAAAGAGCAAGGGAATTCTGCTTATCCTTTATTTTAATTTGTAACTCTCCTACCACAACATGTTTATCTACATGAAGATTTCCATGTACATTATTACATCAATAACACGTTAGAATCTTTACTAATTCTCAAAGCACAAAGTTAGTGGGTAGTGGATGTTGGAAGTACTTACTTATTTCTATTATTAGTATTTCTTACTTCTATTAACTACTTGCTTAATAGATTATCACATAAATAGCATTTAAAAGGGAACTGGCAATTATTGGACTAAGGTGAGAAATGGATATGAAATGGATAGAGTAGCCTGAGATTTTTGGGAACAAAAAATTGAAGAGCAACAGCTTATGTACCTATGGAAATATATTAGAATCATAGTCATCAGAAAGGAACTTATTTGAATTAACGATAAGGAGACAAGATATATTTACTGTATTTTTTGGCGTATAAGAGACTTTTCTGCCACAAAAATGTGGACAGAAATGTCCATGAGTCTTATGCAGCAAATATTGCAGAGGGGGCAGGGGGATTGGTGTGGTGCCAATCAGATGTTCTAGAACAGGCTGCGATGACAGGCAGCGGTAAATGGATGGTGGCAAAGGGATGGTGCAAATGGGTAGCAGTCAATGGGCCACAGTGAATGAGTCGCGGCGATGGTGAATGGGCTGTGATGGTGGCAAATGGGCAGCGGGCAGCGGCGAACAGGCTGTGGAGAATGGGCTATGGCGGCAGCAGCAAATGAGAGAAAAAAATAACATTTGTTTTCTCTAAAATCTAACGGCTCTTGATTGGGATTACAATCCTGAATGGGTTATGAAGTAACTGGATACCAGAATTCTTAAAATCTGCCTGCCTGCCTCTCTCTCTCTCACTCATTCACTCACTCATTCACATTCACCTCCCTGTCCCTCTTCCCCTCCCTCCCTCCTTTACACACAAACACACTCAGCGATTGGCATTCAGGACTGGAAATGCTCATGTAGGTCTCTCTAATTCCTTCAATGCAAAATGTAACACAAGCATTACACTGTACAGGTAGGCTTTGACTTACAGACATTTGTTTAATGACTGTTTGAAGTTTCAGTGGCGCTGAAAAAAAGTGATTTATGACTGGTTTCCATACCTAACAGTGGTTGCAGCATTCCCCCATGGTCACGTGATCAAAATTTGAATGCTTGGCAACTGGCATGTATTTATGACAGTTGCACTACTCTGGAGTCATATGATCACTATTGGTAACTTTTCCAGCCAGCTTCCTATGGACAAAGTAAATGGGGGAAGCTAGATTTGCTTAGTGAGCACACGATTCATGTAACAATTGCAGTGATTCACTTAAGAATTGTAGCAAAAAAGGTCACTTTACATTTGCCTTGCTTAACAATGGAAATTTTGGGCTCAGTCATGGTTGTAAGTCAAGGACTACTTGTATTCAGATTTTCTACAGCAATTCAGAAGGAGAGTCTTCAAACAGACCTCAGGACTATGATATCAGAACCGAAAGCGTAGAATAATATTTAATGCAATTATTTAATTTTTAATGGCTTTCTTTACTTCTGCTCATCAAGATCCTGCTTCTGCAATGCATTTCCCATACTTTCCCTTCTACTAATTGTAATTCCTATTGGTTGATAGGACCATCTGGCCCTTCTCTGGTTGCTAGATCAATTTTCTTTTTCTTGTTAGCAGGTGGAGTGGTTTGAGAAAAGTGGTCTAAAAATACAACATTAAAGAGAAAACCTTAACACTCCACCCATTATGTATGCACAGACATACTGATTCGTTTCCCCATTGCATTCATGCAGCTCCAAATGTCTGCCTGGTATATGGCTACAATATTTCAGTAATTACTCAGCACTTCAGCACTTCAGGTACTTAGATAGATGAGCAAACAAAATGAGCAAGGATGATGTACTTGACAAATAAAATAAATATGTAACACAAATACACTTAAAGGTGAACAGAAAAATAAATCCCAGGGCAAACTTTCTCTCCAAACTACAAAGAATTTAATTTGGAAAGAGCTTATTCCCTAAATTCGAAAGTCAAGAGGGTTAAATGACCCCGAAGCTTAATTTTCCCACTGTGAATGTTCAGTGTAATACAGCTGCACATAGATAGATAGATAGATAGATAGATAGATAGATAGATAGATAGATAGATAGATAGATAGATAGATAGATTGATTTATGTCCCTGAACATAACAGATGCTAATGAATAGCTGTAGTTTTTCTGTTCTTCTTTTGGGATTCTTCTTTTTCACATAAGGTAGCAGCTCAAAAATATATAAAATATACAATTCATTAGGAACCAAATAACAGTTACATTTTTAAAAGGAAGAGAAATAGGTTACACTAGCAATGTCTATGGGGACTTTCTGTCATCCAGGTCATAGTTGCCCCAAAGGTACTTTTTTTGAAAAGACAACTGGACTTTTTAAAAATTATTATTTGAAGACATTTTGCTTCTCATCCAAGAAGGCTCAGAACTGAAGAAGCTTCTCGGATAAGAAGCAAAATGTCTTGAAGCAAAAACAAAGAAAGTTGTCTTTTGAAAAAAGTACCTTTGAGTTACACTAGAAACCCCTCCCATTCCAATATATGACTAAAACTCTTGTTTTGCAATCTTCAATTGGACAAAATTGTGCAAAATGCAACAACAATTTTTGAACTAAGGTATTTCAGATGGTTAATACACACAATGTGTCTAAAATCTTGAACCCATTATTCCTGTAGAATTGAAACTTGAATAGGCCACTGCTGCACCACCACACTTTCACAATAAACCTTAATTGTGTGAGCTTCCCACAAGTCAATGAAGATGTTGACTGTTAGATCGTGGGAAGGAGACTCGAGACCAGTGTGACTTTTCAGCTCTTTATTTAATGTATAGATCAGTACAAGATCTTGGAGCCGCGGCAGCCCTTCATATAGGGATTGCTCGCGGCTTGCCAGCCAATGATGGCTCTTTGAATCTCCCACGATCGGTCCGGCCAAATCGTGGTTGATTCATAGCGAGCCAACCACGGTAGTTTATTCAACCAATCATCTTGCAGTATGTGTGGAGCAATCAGATACAAGTATTTGGAGTATGCTAATATAGAACACCCCTCCCCTCTTCGTTCAGTCCTACGTAACGTAGTCCCATAAGTAGGTGGGGCTCTTTACATGCCTACTTGACCTGTGCAGCTCAGTTGTGGCTTGGTCTTAGGCTGGTTCCGATGGGATCCTTGTTTCTCTCATCCTTCTCGATGGAAATGCCTGGAAGTTCATGTCCATTTCACTCAGCCAGAAGAATGGCCCCGTGGGATGTTCTGCTATGGAAAGGCAAGTCAGGCCTATTGCTGCAACTCCCACCCGGTCTATCTGGGTCGGTCGAGTTGTCGGCTCCGCTGCTCCCTCCCGGTTTTTCCGGGCTGGTTGAACTGGCTTGGCTGCTTCTTCCAGGCGAGGCTTCGTGTTGTTCATGCTCTGATGGTTCCCTTCTGCCGAAGTTGTCTTCTGGTAAGTAGTGTTGGTTTGTTTTTCTGTTTATTGGTGTTGGTAGGGGGTGTTCGGGTTGTTGCTGTGTTCTGTGAGGATTTTCTCCTCCCTTTTGGTTAATGTTTGGGGTTTCTCCACCCCCCCTGGTTTTTTTATTAATGTCTATTTGTGGTGTTTGTGTGTTGCCCGTGTTGTCGGTGGTTGTTCTTGACCTCACTTGGTCGATGTGTCGTTTCCAGCTTCTTCCATCTTCTGTTTCCAGCCAGTACGACCGGGGGCCCGTCACCTGGGTTATTTTGGCTGGTACCCAGAGCGGTTACCCTGTGAAATTCTTTGCGTAGACTGCGTCTCCTGGAGTAAATATGCGGTATTTACTAGATGAGTCTGGTGGCTTTTCGGGGTTGTATGTTGGGTGCAGTCTGTCTAATTGTGATTGTAACTTTCTGCCCATCAGTAGCTCTGCTGAGCTTTTGTTTGTTGATGTGTTGGGTGTTATGTGTTGTATCATGAGCATTTTATTTATTTTATCGTGTATATCCCCGGTGTCCATTTTTTCTATTATGTCTTTTGTGTAACGAACCATGCGTTCCACCCGCCCCTTTGCTGCCTGATGAGCGGGTGCTGTCAGATCATGTCGTATGCTCCGTTCGGCTAGGATTTTTTCGAATGACAACGCCGTGAATTGCGCCCCGTTGTCTGACACTAGCAAGTCTGGTAGTCCATGGGTGGCAAAGAGTTTTGTTAGCTTTTTGATGACGGCCTCCGTGGTGGTAGATTGCATGATGCTAACCTCCAGCCAATTTGAGTACGTGTTGACTGTTATTAGAAATGTGTGTCCCTTTGTGGGTCTGGCAAAATCTATATGGACCCTTGACCACGATCCCCTGGGGGTCTCCCATTCTAGAGTAGGTGCCGAAGGGGGGTTTGGTCTGGATTGTTGGCATTTCCCGCATGTCGCCACCCATGTCTCAATGTCTTTGTCCATCCCTGGCCACCAAGCGTAACTCCTGGCCAGGGCTTTCATTTTGACGATGCCTGGGTGTCCCTCATGCAGCATGGCCAGCACTCTTTTTTGTAATGTCCCAGGAACCACAACTCTATCCCCCCATAATATACAGCCCCTTTGAGTAAATAGTTCAGTCTGTCGGTTCCAGAAAGGTTTAAACTGGTCACTGCCTTTGGTTTCCAGCCACCCTTTTTCCACCCAGTTCAAAACTTGTGCCAGTTGCCTGTCTTTATTAGTTTCTTTGGCAATGTCTGACGTGGTCAGGGGTGGGTTGGGTAATGTCTCTATATGTAATATAGTTGTGGTGAGTGCCGGGTTGTCTTCCAGGTCAGGTAGGGGGGAGCGGCTCAGTGTGTCTGCGTGTGAGATGCTTTTTCCTGGATGGTGAATTAGTTGGTAGTTGTAGGCAGCAAGGAATTCAGACCACCTTGTCATCCTTGGTGACAATATGTTTG
Organism: Pseudonaja textilis; assembly: GCF_049901715.1. Lineage (NCBI taxonomy): Eukaryota > Metazoa > Chordata > Lepidosauria > Squamata > Elapidae > Pseudonaja > Pseudonaja textilis. The sequence goes on along the minus strand of NC_142008.1, from coordinate 23,251,371 downwards.
GGGTGGCCTTGTTCCCTGCCAGTATTCCTAGTAGTGGTTTATGGTCAGTGATAAGTGAAAAAGTCCTACCATACAGGTATTCGTGGAACCGCTTCACGCCGGTGATCACTGCTAGAGCCTCCTTATCCAGCTGGCTATAATTCTTCTCTGCCCTGGACGAGAAGCGCGATTGGCGCTTCTCTCCCATCTGGCAGAGTGTGGCTTAGGATGGCTCCGACACTAAATGGTGAAGCATCGCAGGTCACAGTCAGCGGTAGGGTTTCGCTGTACTGCATGAGGACTGATTCAGATGTTAGCAGCTCTTTTATTTTCTGGAACGTGTTTTCCTCCTGCTTGCCCCAGGACCAGGTGGCTGTCTTGTCTAACAGCCTATGTAGGGGTTCCGCTGTTGTTGCCTTCTGTGGCAAAAAAACATTATAAAAGTTAATAAGTCCAAGGAAAGCTTGCAGCTCTGTTTTATTTTGATGTCTGGGGGCTTCCTTGATGGCTTTAACTTTCTTTTTGGTGGGGTGGATTCCATTTTTGTCAATCAAATATCCCAGGAACTCTACTTTCTCTGTGCATAGTTGGCACTTTTCTTTTTTTACTTTAAGTCCTGCCTCTCCCTGAGGCAGCTTTCTAATTGTTTCTTGTTCTTCGCCGAGACTAGCACATCATCAAAATAAGGCACCACCCCTTTGATTCCTTGTAATAATCGTTCCATTAGACTCTGGAATACCCCTGGGGCCATGCTGACTCCGAACTGGAGCCTTTTACAATGGAATGCCCCCCTGTGGGTCACAATACTCTGTGCCTCGGCTGTCTCGGCATCGACTGGCAGCTGCTCGTATGCCTGTACCAGGTCAAGCTTTGCAAATACTTTTCCTCCCCCCAGCGAGTGTAGGAGGTGCTGTACCACAGGGACGGGGCACGCACTCTGCTGCAATGCATGGTTGAGGGTGGCCTTTTAGTCACCGCAGATTCTCACAGACCTGTCTGGCTTTATGGGGGTGACTATTGGGGTTTCCCACTGTGCGTGGTCTATCTGTTCCAGGACCCCTTGTGCGATGAACTTGTCTAGTTGCTCATCAATTTTGGGTTTGAGTGCAAAGGGCACTTGTGGCTTAAGGCAGATCGGGGCAATATTTGGGTTCAGATTAAATGAGATTGGGGATCCACGGTACTTGCCTAATTCGCCGTTGAAGACTTCCTGGAAATCCTTCATGAGGTTCTCCTCCCAGTCTGTTTCACTGACGTGGTTGATGCCAGTCACCTCGATCCCCAATGGCATGAACCATTCCAGCCCCAGCAGGCTTGGGAGGTCTTTATCCATGATGGTCAGCAGAAGTACCTCGGCATGTCCCTTGAAGACTACATGAAAATGTCTGATTCCAACCATGGGGATCCGGTTCCCCTGGTAATCTTTTAGGGTCAGTCTCTGGCTTTCCAAATCCTGTCTGTGAATGTCAGGTACCAGACGCTTAATTGTATTCCAGGATACCATGGAGAGGTAGGAACCAGAATCCACCTCCATGTTGCACAGCTGGCCTTTGATGTTGACCTGCACGTGCCCTTTCCGGGCATCGGTTGTGCCCAATGGTGACCATCTGGTGGATCTCTTCCTTTTGATGGTTTTTGCTGAGCCTCTTGTTTCTGCTTCGCGGCTCCACTGCCTCTCTGCGTGCCTGTCCCGGGTTCTGGGGAGGGTACTGTCGCATTGCCTGGGGCTGTAACTTCTCTTATTCCGGCAAACCTTGGCAATGTGTCCCCGTTTTTCACAGTGCCGGCAAATGGCATCTAGGAACCAGCATTCTGAATGGGGATGCACCCGGCACACTGAAACCCCGACTTACGACCTTTCCGTTCCCGTCGTTCTCGTTCCAATTGTAGTCTGTGGATTTCCTCCTCCGCACCCGGCACACTGAAACCCCAACTTACGACCTTTCTTTTCCTGTTGGTCTTATTCCGATTGTAGTCTGTGGATTTCCTCCTCCTCCTCCTTGGTCTCCTTGGAAGGAGTCGACATCCCCGTGGTGCGTGGTTGTGGCTTTTTGGCTTGCTTCTGGTCTTTTGTCCAGGGCTGGTGTGGTTTCCATGGGTGATTGCCGGTCTATCATGTTCATTTGCCACATTCTGGCTGCTGACTGCTTTGCTGCCTTGGCTGCAGTGGCTTCGGCGATGGCTTCGGTGACTGAGATATCCATTCGAGCCATCAGCTGGCTCTGGAGTATGGGGTCCCTCAATCCGAGAACCACGCGGTCTCTCAGAGCCTCGTCCATGTCGGAAAAGCCACACACACCCCCGAGGTTCCTTAGGGCCACCACGAAGTCGCCGATGCTTTCGCCTTCCTTCTGGTCCCTTCTATAAAATTCATACCTCCGGATGAGGTTGGGAATAGCTGGTGCATAATGGTTTCACAGTAGCCGGTCCAGATCTGTCCATGCCATCTCCTTCACGTTTTTTGGGTTTGGCCAGTGCTTTGGCCATCTTGAACACTGCGGGCCCACAGTGTGTCAGGAACATGGCCCTCTTCCTCTGGTTGTTTGCATCCTTCAGGTTGTTGCTCTCGAGGAACATGAGGAATCGATCGATATACGATTCCCAGTCCTCTGCCGCCTGATCGAATGGTGCAGGTGGCGAGTTGCTGCCAGCCATCTCGTCAGTTGTTCAGCTCTGGTTGCCATGTGCTCGACTGGTCTCTTTGTCTCAGGATCCCACATTTGTCGCCAGTGTTAGATCGCGGGAAGGAGACTCGAGACCAGTGTGACTTTTCAGCTCTTTATTTAATGTATAAATCAGTACAAGATCTTGGAGCCGCGGCAGCCCTTCATATAGGGATTGCTCGCGGCTTGCCAGCCAATGATGGCTCTTTGAATCTCCCATGATTGGTCCGGTCAATCGCGGTTGATTCATAGTGAGCCAACCACGGTAGTTTATTCAACCCATCATCTTACAGTATGTGTGGACCAATCAGATATGAGTATTTGGAGTATGTTAATATAGAACACTGACAAGAAGAATAGAATAACAGAGTTGGAAGGGACCTCGTAGCAGATGCTGTCCAGTCTCTTCTTGAAAGCTTCTAGTGATGATGATCTCTTTGCCCTTATATGTTATTGTTTAATCTCTAGACAGTCTGAGTATTAAATCTCTCACACATCTTCTTGTGAAACGGATATGAGCAAAATCAGTGGGGAATCCAGCAGAAAGTTCCAAATCAACAGGGTCAGTAGGCAGGTAAGTGGCTGCTACCAAGAGATAGAATATTTGTAAATCAGAAATCATTCTCATTTCCACTGCTTTCTTGCCTGTCTTAGACCATTCTGCTGATCTGCTTGGATAAGGAAAGGTCTGTAAAATGATGACACAATGGAAATGATGACCCAAAGACTCATGGGTTGTCTAGTCATAAGTGTGGACTACAGATTCCTATATAAATATCAAGGAAATGTGCACAAGTTAAAAAAATTGTCAAAGAATTTAGATAATATCTGAATATAGTTGAGATGTTGTATTCAAAATGTCCACATGATAGGAAAAGCCACATGGTTAAAAAAACTGGGGTAGAAACAATGATCCAGATTTCTATTGGGGTATGCATCCATATTAGAAAAAGCAAACTCTTGATCCAGATTAATAGAATGTTGAAATCTGCCCTTGTTTTAGCCATCTCAATAGGTTTGATTCTGCTCTAATCAAAGCGGAGGATCATATTGTATCGATTTCTGAGCCACCATTTTTCTTTTTAGATGATTTTTTTCAACTTCATATATTTCCTTGTTACAAACCCACTTTAAAAAAAACAGAATCCCCCCTTTAAAAGTAAGATTGGATCTATTAAAGAAAAAAAAAGAAACTGCAAAGTTGCATTTTAAGATGACAGTTTTCTCTCTATAGTTGATTGCAAAATTTCTATGCCATCTGCAGGAAGCCACACCGGCAAATGTGTCATCAAATCTAATAATGAAAAGAAGAAACAGACAGAACGTGCTGTAGAAACAGACTGGTCTAATTACTCCTTTATATTCCATAGTTTTCTGAAAATACTCAAGCAAAGAACAGTTAGATGAAGCTGATCTTCAAAATCTTAATTCATAAAAATAAAAAGTTGGGAAAGTTTTGCCCAGTTTTAAACCTGGGGATTAATCTCATCCTGCAAAGCTTTCAGAATATATAAGGAATTTCAATTAACTTCTAACATTTTAAAATGAAGTACTATGTAACTTAGGGCAAATTGACATCAAAATGCTTAATCATTTTGAATGTCATGGACAATATGAGGTGGGTTTTATCCAGAGTAGGTTATTTGTGCTGCTATATAAAGAAAGCAGGGGACTTGGCTTTGGAATGCAATACTTTATTCTGGGCCAGTTATTTTTCTTCTGCCCAATCTCCTTCATAGGTTTGTTCTTGAAAATAAGATTTCACAAGAGGTTTGTTCTTTTGATTGTTTGTCTTCCTAGAACAGTGCATCTCAACCTCAGCAACTTTAAGAAGTATGGACTTCCTCAGATAACCATTCTGGAAACTGAACTCCATGTATCATAAGGTTCTGCCTTAGAGAAAAGGTAAAATATAATTAAAATAATAAAATATTTCATAACATTCTGCTTTATTGGGGGAATTTAGATAGGCTGAACTAATTGGTGTGAAATGAGCCAACATCAATTAAGAAATGATGTTTAATGAAGAAGTGGGAAACTTTAAAAACTTTTTAAAAAATCTGGATCATCTGTTGGAGGTTGAGCTAAATAATGGATGTCTGTCTTTTTATTTCTTTCACTCCTATTCCTAGGAATCTCAGCTAATATCTAATAGAATGATGTATGAAATTAAAGAAAAACTGCAGCTGTTATTCTCCCCCATTGTCTGGGTCTACCTAGATGCTTATGAAAACAATTTGGCTTCAAAATACAATTACTGTTATTAAAAGCATGATTTGTGTTGTCTGAAGCAAATAAATTATGAATAATACACAAGTAAGTACAAATAAGAATGCCTAAATATGAATGGAACAGTCTCCATTTATTTTAACTCTGCAATCAATTGCTCTGCAAAAAGATATAGAAAATTCTTAAACATGTGTTGATTTAATTTATATAACATCATCTGTTTGTAAAACAGACTTGGTAACATGAACAATGGGTAACATGTACCTGGGAAGTACTCAGGAAGATACTGGAAAAGATAATAAAAAAACAGATCTGCCAACATCTAGAAACAAGTAAAATAATAACTAGCAATCAGCATGGCTTTGTTAAGAACAGATAATGCCAAACCAATCTTATTTCATTCTTCTACACAGTGACTAAATTAGTAGACCAGCAAAACACTGTGGACATAATATATTTAGATTTCAGCAAGACATTTGACAAAGTAGACCACAACCTACTTCTTAGTAAGCTAGAAAAAAGTGGAATAGATAGCACGACCACTAGATGGACTTGAAACTGGCTGGCAAACCATACTCAATGAGTAGTCCTTAATGGGTCTAAGTCTGCATGGAGGGAAGTAAGCAGTGGGGTGCCACAAGGTTCCGTCTTAGGCCCAGTACTCTTCAATATCTTCATATCCAGAGGGATCTTGACAGACTAGAACACTGAGCCGTATCTAACAAAATGAAATTCAATGTAGAGAAAAGTAAAGTCCTACACTTAGGCAAGAAAAACCAAAAGCACACATATAGACTGGGTGAAACCAGGCTCAATAGCAGTAACTGTGAGAGGGATCTTGGAGTCTTAGTGGACAACCAGATAAATATGAGCCAGCAGTGTGCATCAGCAGCCAAAAAAGTTAATGCAATCCTAAATTGCATTAACAGAGAGATACAATCAAGATCAAGGGAAGTACTAATACCACTCTATAAAGTCTTAGTAAGACCACACTTAGAGTACTGCATCCAGTTTTGTTCACATCATTATAAAAATGATGTTGAGACTCTAGAAAAAGTACAGAGAAGAGCAACCAGGATGGTTAGGGGACTGGAGGCTAAAACATACAACGAACGGTTCAGGAACTGGGCTTTGCTAGTCTAGTAAAGAGAAGGGGGAGACATGATAGCGGTCTTCCAATATTTGAGGGGCTGCCACAGGGAGGAAGGGGTCAAGCTATTTTCTAAAGCACCTATAGGCCAGACAAGGAATAATGGATGAAAATAACCTGGAAATAAGGAGAAACTTTCTGACAGTGAGAACAATCAACCAATGGAACAGCTTGCCCTCGGAAGTTGTGGGAGTACCATCACTTGAGACTTTCAAGAAGAGATTGGACTGCCATTTGTCAGAAATGGTGTAGGGTCTTCTGCTTGGGTGGGGGGTTGGACTAGATGACCTACAAGGTCCCTTCCAACTCTGATTATCTGTTATCTAGTACATGGAGGATGTTATCTAATCTGGTAATAATGTCTGCATGAAAACAATAAAACACAGAAAATATCGAACACTTAAGTTTAAGCTTAAAGAAGGTTCCCCCCGCTCCCAATATTTAGAACAAGATCTCAATCATCCATTCAGAAACCAAATATACCCATTGGTCTCAAGAAAGTGGTACACCCGTCTTTATAAAGTATCCTCTGTAATTTGGACTATTCTTACTTTCTACTTCCTTTATTTTATTAAAAGAAAACTTTCAATAGATCGTAAACCAGGACCAAAAGGGCAAAAATACAGTAACCTACGTATTGCAACCTTCCCCAATGAAATGTTTGCTGTATGTGTTGGATTTTAATCTCAACAACAGCTGCTAGTGCATCTGTACACCAACAGATTAGGGAAAGATGGTACTATCCATACCATTTCCTATCCTCTAAGCTTGTTCGAAGAAGAGCCCAGGATTTGGTTCTTGGTTAAATTGAGATCACCCTCTCCTGCTGGTTTGCCAGTTTGATTTCTCCCACACTTGTCCTTTGTGCACTAGATAATGGTTGTGCCAAGAACAAATGAAGGGGATGGTCATATTAAACTAAAATTAAATCTAAAAAAAAAGTGCAGTCAGGTCTATGTGGCATGTGTATTTCTCTTGCCTCTTTTACCTCTGTTCATTTGTTCTGTTACCAGTTTGGACACAGAGGATACAAGACACAAGAATTTTAAAGGAATTCCCACAGTCCAGAAATGTTCAATTATGTTGATTCACGAAAAGTCTTATACTGCATTTGTCCTTAATTCGTTGTCCTTTGGTCCACATTCATCGTTTCTTATATAAAAACAAAATAATTAACTGTGCATGAAGTTTATTCTTGTTACTGTCATTTAAATGTTCATAAAGGTATGCTGCTCTAACACCTCTTCTTAGAACAACATCAAAATAACTCTAAAGGGAGGTTGAAAATAGCAATTGCCACTTCACAGTGCTTTAGAGAGTCAGCATATTGCCCCCAACTATCTGGGTCCTCAGTTTGACTGCAAACAACCATACGTGTTTGCAGTCAAACTGAAAACAAGTGACAGTTAAGCTTGTGTTGTAATTGTTACTTACTAATAGTAGCACTAGGCAACTAGTTTATTTTTATAGAAACTAAACAAGTATAGGTAGTTTCCATATGTTCAAATCCCTTTAGCAGTATTTGAACTAGGTAATTGTATGCATATTTGCTTTAACCTTTAACGTTATCTTAGCCTCATTGTCACAGATGCTACTTTGAATCTCATTCCTTGTACATTATCTAAGTAGACAACTTACTTTTCTTTCCCCTTAAGGTAGTTTACATAGATTTTACAGATGTAGGTTCTCTGAATTGGCTCTGTAACTCACAACCCCAATTCTGAAATTATTCTAAAATAAAAGATTATTAATTTTAAATGCAACTTCCCAACTCTATATTGTTATTCAAGAGGCTAATTAAAAGTTATATAATTGTGTTCTAATTCCTTGAAAATCTGACTATTGTTTTAAAGTTGTACCTCTGTCTTCCTGAGTAACCCTTTTGAAATATTTCAGTTTTCACTGCTTCATACATTTGTTGTGATAATGAAAAAATATAACCAACTATAATTTAGCAACCTTATTGTGTGAGGATGGAAAATATGGGACAAGAATAATTTCACTACTAACTGCTTCAGTAAATTGATAGGTTGCCATTAATTTTAAGTAATGTGTTTATTTAACTTTCATTTAACTTTTAAAGATCTTTATCTAGAGCTTTCTTTCTTTCTTCTTTTTCATTTCCAGGCTTTTTGGAAAAAGAAATGTATCCAAGCAGAAATGAAGAAATAGCTTAATTCTGGTAAAATAAAATGAGAATGTGTTATATATTTTGGCATCATAGAAAAAATATTTAGAAAATATATAATAAAAATACTTTAAACGGCTACTTGCAAGATTGCAAGCCAATCTTTAGCTGCTGATCAAGCTTGTTCAAGTTATAACTTTTGTAACAAGGAATTATTCTCTTGAATAAGTACTTTCATTTCAATTTCTATATCTGCATTTTCTAAAATTACAAAATAAGGTTTAGTTAATTGTTAAAAGGGGACTTTTTTTGGCTTATCGTTAACAAGACTGGAAACATTGTCTGTGTCTTAATATTCTTCCTCACTAGAAAACTTACAGACTTCATAACAATTTTTGAATCAATATAAAACCTATACTCATTATTGATTTATTAGCCAAAAAAAAAAGATAGAATAAAGATTGAAAATACAACAGTCATTTACAGATCTACAGTAGGACTCATGGGATTCAGGTGGGTATAGTAGCCAAAGGAAAATTCGGTTATGGCCCCATTCCATGTGTTCATTGGTTGATCCTATACATCAGTATCTCATGCAGTATTTAGGGTTTTTAAAAAATTGCCTTTAAGTCTTTCTAATTTATTCCTTTCCAGAATCCCAAATATCCAGAGGTTCAAAGGTAATAAAACCTATTCATTTTCAAAATTGGAAAATTGAGGCATGATTGTTTTGTGGATATCATCATGTTTACTTAGATCCTGATAATAGGTCTGTTTCTCCAATGATCTAATGAAGACGTGTTTTATTCATATTCATAAAGTCCAGGAAATATTCTATAGTGTGAAAAACAATTTTCAGTACATTTAATGAATGAATCATGAAACATACACTTTTGTATTCCAAATATGATGCCATCAGATTCTAACAATACTTATAAGGAATAATCTCTAATTAAAATCTAACACATCTTTCATTAAATCATGATTGTGCTAGCTAATCCAATTAATTATCTCAGTCCTTAATCATTTTTGTCCTATAGGAAGTGAAGAAGTCTTTTTAAAAATTATTGAATATGATCATCAATAGGGGCATTCATTCCATACAACAAACCCATGTATTCAAACATCCTCAAGTTAAACTATGATTAGTATTCATCGGGGTTTAATGAATAGATTATAGAGACCTTATTAAAGTGTGACATTCAAACATATAGCATGGTTATAAACAATATATTCACATATAACATTATGCAAAACCAGTATGTCCACACTGCCAATTTTCAAAGATGAAGTATGAAAATGACAAATGTGCATTTGAAAAATACAAATATCACTCAAGCGTATCAATGAAAATTATATCATTGGGCTGCTTAATATGTATATTCAATGACAATACAAGCCTTGTTTCTAAATTATAATCATAATTCTAACTTAATAGTGCCCAGTTTAGTTATCATGCCAATCAAATAGGATTCCAAATATTGCTGAAAGCAATTTTTAGTAATAGGGTTGCAGAAAATGGTATTATATGTTTCTACATGTTCTGAAGTCCAGGGGACTATTCTTTTTTAAAAAAATAGGGATAAAGTTGGAGGCAAAATTTCTGAGATGTTTACGATTTTTCTCTTCTTGTTATGCTCATATAATGCATTCAGAGTAACAGGATTTGGGCTGCAAAACAATATATGCTTACTAAGTGGCAGCAAATATTTGGGGGAGTGTATTTCTATGCTGTCATTTAATGGCTGGTCAGATTTTTGTAATTTATTATTTATTTGTCAAGCAAGTATTAGATAACAGGTATAAGTATAAACATGGTTATGAATATATGAAATGGATATGAATAAAAAAGAAACAATAGGACAGGGAAGGTAGGCACATTGGTACGCTTATGCATGCTCCCTACGGATCTCTTAGGAAAGGGGTGAGGTCAATAGGAGACAGTCCAACGTTAAAGTGTTTGGGGTTAGTGGAAGAAACCACAGAGTCAGGTAGAGTATTCCAGACATTGACTACTGTTGCAAGTCGTATTTCCTGCAATTAAGTTTGGTGCGGTTTACCTTGAGTTTGTATCTATTGTGTGCTCTTGTATTGTTATGATTGAAGCTGAAGTGTTCATTGACAAGTAGGACATTGCAGTAGATAATTTTATGTACTATACTTAGATCCGACTGAAGGTGGCGTAGTTCTAGGCTGTCTAGGTATAAAATTTCAAGTCTGGTGACATAAGGTATTCTGCTACCGCTAGAGGAGTGAAGAACTCTTCTTGTGAAATATTTCTGGACTTTCTAATCTGTATTAATATCTGATATTTTAGGTAAATTTATTTTAGGATATTTTAGGTTCTCTTTTAGGTAAATAGGTAACAGACCTTCTATCACTGATCCTGGAGTCAGCACATTATGTTGGGCCATTAATGTAGATTTGGGGCTGGGAGGCAGCACATTGCAATATTTTGTCCCTTCAGTCCCATAGATCTAATTCTGATAGAACATGAAGCTAGAATAGCCTCAAAACCCACTTTTGTCCTTTAAAGTCTAGCTCATGCACATAAACAAGCTTTACACATTCTACCAAGCCATAATGTGACTTGTGTCTCAGCGTGTCATTTAAATCCAGGCAGTCTGGTTTGTAAACCTTAACTTAAGGCTTAAGAGCTTGGTCCCAACCAATTCTATAGTCAACAAACATGATTAAACTGACATAGCTTAAAGGAAAAGGAGATACATCTTTCAGAACATCTTATGGATGCCTAAGTATCTGCAACTACAAGAAGATCTTCTTCTAGTTGAAGTGTTTCCTACTTCTAGTACATCCTTCCCAGCAGGAGCTTTTGGATATACTCCATTTTAGAAAAATAAATATGTACACATCTGAAATGTACATGCATACATTCCAAAATGGATATACTCCATTTTAGAGAGATAAAAGAGAGATAAAAATCAAATCATGGACATTCCTTTTTCCTGTATAATAACCTCTCCATAGAATTGTCTTGTTTTTTTTTTTAATATTCCTGAAACAACATAGCTTTTCCAAAGGCATTTAGAAGATATTTTGTCATGTCCTCTTCTCTTTCTTTTGTTATAAATATTGTTACCAATATAATGTATGCATTTTTACTGTGAATTTGTTAAATTTGTTCTGATTAATTTTATTATTTTTAGTAACATCCTTACCAAGGATATAGATTATAGATTAAATTTTGATTGTAGATTGTAGATTTTTATTGTTAAGATTGTTATAAACTGCTGTGAAAATGTAGTTGAATTGTAATATATAAATGGAATATGAACACGCCTGTGATGCACATGCATGCATACCAAAATTGAGCTGTAAAGAATGATAACTTTGACTAAGGCAATTAACTGTTTTGTGAAAAGCACTTTATTAAATTTTTCCTAACTAGAATTATAACTTTTCATAAGCTCCAAAAAGAACAGTCAGAAGTATTTTGAAAAAAGAATGCGTGGTACATATGAATGGGAGGGATTCACAAAAACTGAGTTCATAATCTTGATTAGAGGCAGAATGTCACCATTGGATATAACTCTTATACTGATTTATTACTCTGTTTCTATATATTTCATCTTTCTTTAATTAAATTGTTATAATGGGACTTCTTCCTTCCCACATCCTATGATTTTACTAAGTTTGAGCAAGGATAATGGGCTAAGGTCACCTAATGAAATTCTAGTCAAATATAGATTTGAGTCTGGGTCCTCTTGCTTCTGGATTAGTGCTTGACTCCTTTTCTACTCTGTTACTGATTGCTCATTAATTACACATCTTGTACTACAAACTGTGGCCTGCTCAAGTTGATGAACCATCAGTTCCAAGCAGTTGACCTTATTAATTGTGCTGGCCATGGCTGTTGAAACAAACATTGATATCTGTTTATGCTTTATGCTTTAAAAGTTGCAGAAAGAGTGTTAATGGTGTAGAATTAAAGCATGTGACCTTTCTTGTTAATATTTCATTTTTGAGAGCAAACTACTACTATTATTTCTGGCACTTTTGCTGAGTCATTGAAACTTTATTAAGGCTCCTACTTTCCATTCATTTCCATTTTTTCATGAAACTGTTGGATGGGTTGTTACATCCTTTCTACATTTAACAGAATTACCAGCAAAAGAATACATTTGATGTCATTGGTATGATCAGAAAACAATTGTTAGCATTTATTGTCCTTCACGAATCTCCTTCTGCCTTTATTTCTTTTTCCTCTTAATGAATCCAGGCAAGCAATTTGCTATCTCCATGAAGGAGAACCACCGAAGAGAGTTACTATCCCCAGCAGTGACCTTATAAACTTGAAGAAAAGCCACTCAAGGACTTTTTGTTCCTTCTGCTTAATGGATTTGCAATTTAAAAGGAGATGCTGTTATTTGTTGTCACTTGATATATGTAAAAAACAACAGTAGCAACAAATGCAGAGGTGTTAGAAATATTGTCACAGTTTTCCAAAGAAGCCTCTGTCAGCATTTCCAGAAGAAGAGAGAAACAGCAGGAGCTCTTCAAATGAAGCTTTAATTACAAAAATGAAGGAACTCAGCATACGAGAGGATATTGGTGCTTCCTACACCTGCCAAGGAGAAATTTCAGCCTCCTAAACTCTAAATCTAATAAGCAGCCTTGGTCCCTAAAGATGTTTACCTTCTGCTTCTCTCTTCTTCAACCTTGACTGGGCTATAGAATAATAATTTCCAGCAATAAAAATGATAAAATCATACACTGTTGCTGTATGGCAAGGTTAACTTGACTGCCTGCTTCCTACCTTTGCAACTCATCTTCCACCAATTGTGCAATTCCAGACATAGTTTTCCAGGTGGTTTCCTAACACGGACCCGACAGTTTCATAATTATGTAAAAGAAACTCCTGACTATGTCCTTCAACTTCAACTGACAGAGCTTGATCCAATCACAAATAAACCATTCATATCTATTCACATCTCATGCTAATACTGAGCTTCCATTAATAAACAATTGAAATCATGGCTTCTAGATGTGATTTACAGTCCACAAATAATGCTTTTAAAATGGTGTTCCATTTACACATCACACCAAGCCTAAAAGAAGCTAACCACATTCTGAGACAGTGTGAGCATTTCCACTATGTATAGTAGGCCATCCAAAATTGTTGACTAATGTAAAAGATAATTGATAAGTGTGCAAAGGACACTTATTGTTCTTATCAGTAAGTAACTAAAGCAGCTTCTAGATTAGAAGCAAAACGTCTTGAAGAAAAAGAAAGATAATCCAGTTGCCTTTTGAAAAAACAGATGGGGACAGGAAAATATCTGAATGAGGTAGAGATCTTTTCCCTACTAGTGATGTTTACCACATCACTAGCCAATAAGTGTCTGCAGTAAGAAAAGAACCACAGTAAGAGCAGAGCTTGAGAGAAAGTCCATGATTTTTGGTGTTGCCTATTCTTTTTTCATGCTCAACTTGCCCATTAAGGCATAGTCATTTCGTTTAGATTCACATATCATGTAGAACCACTGGGCATTCTGTTAACTGACAGGGGTCCCCAACTCCTGGGGCATGGACTGACACCAGTTTGTATCCTGCCAAGAATTGGACTGTGCAACTGAGTGAAGCTCCATCCAGCATGTATAGGATCCCAGAAGCATGCAAAACCATGCCTTCTCTTCATCCAGAGAAAAAGTGCCCTCCATACCCAAAATGTTGGGCTGTGCTAGGTTAGCATATTACTATTTGTATACCACAATTTATAAATTAGTACACTGTAGCTTCTTCACAACCCGTAATTGAACCAACCACCATTTTGTCCAATGTAAGAACTCAGTCAGGACCTTTTGCGGAATCAGTCATTGGGAGGGTCCTTTTTGCCTTCTCTGTTTTTTGCCTTTTGCACGTTTTCCCATTTTTTCTTCTCTTGCTTTTTTGGCTTGTCATAAAAGTTTCTCTTTTCTCTTAAAAGCAGGCTGTTGCTTCCTTTCTCTATATGGCTCTCAGCAAGCATTTAATGAATTACTTCCTGAACATTCATTATCTTCCCAAAAAGATTAAATTGACATATCCAGCCCACCCCCTCTGCAAGATGCAACTTAATTTGTAAATTTTCATATGTCATTTTCTGCTTTGGGGGCAGTTTTGGAAAAAATAAAATAAAAAGGGAAGGGGTTCTGAGTCTCGGAGAAGTGTTCAGAAGTTTTCTGTTAGGTGATTTAAAGTTGATTAATAAGTAAAATCAACTGGAGGCTTTCTTCCTCAGTGTGAAAATGGCTAGATCACGGGTGTCAAACTTGCTGCATCACATTACCATCACATAACATATCACGTTTCCCCTTCCGTGGAGCTGGGGTGGGCATGGCCTGTGCATGGCTCATCTGGCCTGCAGGCTGCCAGTTTGATGCCCATGAGCTAGATAAAACCATTAAAAGCCATTAAAAGAAGGGGTATGCCAATAAAACCAGGTGTGACAGGAGGGTTTTACAGGGGTGGTGTGGCAAAGAAGTCAAGATGGTTATCATGATGGTGCAAATGAAGCCCACCTTTTTGCACACAATACTTGTAAAAAGAGTGTGTAGCCTCAACTACACCACTGTAGGTGTCTTCTTCATTTTTTCAATCCCTCTAGTGCAGGCACTCTTGGTTATACAATGATTAGAGGTGTGGCATTCTCCAATGAGATGCTCCGAGCATCCAGTAGTGCTTAGACTCTGGTTGGATAGGCTGGGCTTGATTGATAGGATGCTCCTCCTCCTCCACGTACTCCTCCTTAGCATTCCCCCAGTTTCAGCTGAGCCTTCATTGGGGCAGCTTGTTTGGTTGCTTGGCCCGACTAGGAAGAGAGAAACGAGTAAATTTGAATTACAGCCTTTTAAATAGAACATCGCTCCAGATCATGTTAAAATAATTGCTTCTGATGGCACTTTGGCAAATACTGCAGTCAGAGCGCAGATCAGCTCCCCAGGAAGCGTTCAGCCGCCTCTGCGGTGATTGGATGCACTTCACAAACTTACCATTGTGAAGCCCTTGCTGATGCGCCATTTAAGAGAGCGCGATGTCAGATTAAATTGCCTGAGTTTTTTTCTTTCCCCTCTTAGAACACCTAGGAGAGGGACATCTGCTCGCATTCTTGTTCCCTCACCTCTGCTTTACCAGGGCTTTCTAATCACTGTGAGGGGTGACGGTTGCTGCTATTTTTTGGCACGCAAAATAACTGCCAGCGCCATTTTATTTGGGAAAATCCCGCTGGGATTGCTACCTTCATATCGTCTGCTGAGAGGCAATATCCCCATTGAAGGCTCTCTCCATGAGAGTTCAGGGGACAGAACTATTCCAATTCTTACCCCTTTCTGGGTTTTTTTTTCTTATTGGTGATAAGTTGGTAGCCCTCACAGAACATTTCTGGTAACTAGTAGCACAACAGCGAACACCAAAGCCTGTGTCCGCCTGTGCAGGCAGCTGTTGAGGGCCATTTGGACAACTAATGTATTTTGTCCCTGAAAGGTGTTCTCTATTTGGATATTAACAATTTGGCCTTAAAGAATATATATATCTATAATAATAATAATAATAATTATTATTATTATTATTTAATAATAGTAATAATAATAACTCGATATTATAACTAGTAATAATTAATTGGAATTCAAAAAGAGGGGGGAGCAAATAATAAGAGAGTTCCCTGCCTCTGATTAGAGCAGGTCCCTGGAAGAGCCAACGGTCCAAAACATATCCATACACACACACACACACACACACACACACACACACACACACACACACATCCTCATAGGCCTACTGTAATCCCAGGGAGCATAATGGCAAGCAGAAATAATACTAAAGTGCCATCTTCCAAGACTATATCAGGAGCCCAAAATAAATCAAAACATTCTAAGGGACCTTCTAAGGCTGCAGAAAAGGATGCCAATAGATGCCAAAGGGCATTACAAAAACATATGAAAAAAATGCATGAGGGATGCTGAACAAAAGTGTCAGTCCTCTTCCCCAGCTAGGCCGGCTCCAGTTCCAGATGACCTGCCACCACCCCTGGATCTTTCCATGCCATCCAGGAGGAACATTGCTGGACCGGTCCAACCCAGGCCTTCATCAATGATACCTGACAGGTGGGCCCTAGTGGCAACTTTTATCCTGACAGCAGTGGGATTATGCCCAGATGACTTACTCCTGGAGGATGTTCCTGAAAAATTGAAGGCCTGGATGGAGATGACAATTAGATGGGGCATTGCTGCTGGGGTTCAACAGACAGTGATGGCCAGGCAGCCTCCACCTTCTGACTGAGACTCACAATCAATCCAGTCACTATGCAGAATGGATCATTAGGTACCTCCCCAAGGGGAGTGTTATATGATACCACATACACATTCACATGACATATAGGATGAGGGAGAACAAGAGGACCAGATGGAACAGATTGGGGAAGGGTCAATACATGACAGCGACCAGTTTCTGTCAGAGGCAGATCCTCTACAAAGAGGCATGTCAGATGATGAAGGCATCAAGCCAGACCAACCGACCTTTACGGATCTGTTCCATCCTCAACTATTCAAATCTCTGTTATTCAACACTAAAACTACTGCTCTCCTTGATAAACCCCCTCAGTCCAACAATCAGTAGTACAACGGGAGTCAGAAGATTTGATTTTCTCCCAATCAATAACTGAAGAGGACGTTATACCTGTTCCGCAAATGTTCTCGGACCTCATCCAGAAGCAACGGACCTCTTCAGCAGCGTACACCCCCCACAGGATATGACAGAAAATTTTTCAATTTGGTTTCAGATCTCAAATTCTCTTAATACCCCAGTAGTAGATGAACCAGTGGTGGCCTTAGCATCCTCCTCTGTGATTCCAACTGAAGCAGAGGAGGCACTCAAGCCAGAAGAAAAAAGGCCGTTAGCTCTGCGTAAGGTGCATCAATTGGATGTGTGGCCCAGAAGAGCGGCAACGGCTGCATCTTTTTTCACTAGATCATCTCTCACATGGCTCCATCATCTGAGGGAAATCATTCCAAATTCTAACATTAGGGCACACCAAGACATCGCCAAACTAATAGCAGCCTCAGAATTCTCTGCGGACGCTACATTTAATTCTGTCAAATTCTCTGCTCGAGCCATAGCTTTGCAGGTTACAGTGTGCTGATTGTTGTGGCTCAGACATTGGCAAGCAGATATTAAACACAAATGGAAGCTTGCCCCTTCCCCAATATCAGGAGACAAATTGTTGGACTCTGGACCCGCTTCTGATAGAAACAAGAAGCAAGAAAAAGATCCCCCCCTCTCTTTTTCAGAGACCAGAAAACAGACCTTCCCAGCCCTTTCAGGGGGGGGTTCCTTTTGTCCCTTCTATCAGGGACAATACTCTCCAAGATTCCAGAGAGCTTCTGGATTTAAGAACAACCAACAGCAGGATAGATAAGATTTTGGAGGCAGGAACTGGAGGGGAGGGCAAGGTAAAAGACTTTTCCATGGGGCAGGAAATAGAGGTTTCCGACACACAAAATAGGCTCAAGGACTGTGCCCCTATTGGTGAAAGGCTAAAGGCTTTTTGCAGACCGATGGGACTCCTCTACCTCTGATTACTGGGTTAGAGATACCATCAGATTAGGCCTGGCTCTGGAATTTCAGTCCATTCCCCTGTTAAAAGGAACCTGATGGAAACAGCTATTAACTATTTATTGGAGATCTAGGCCATCCGACCTCTGATGCAGGATCAGCAAGGGCAAGATTTTTATTCACTACTGTTTCTAGTTCCAAAGAGTTCGGGGGAATGGATGGCAATTTTAGATTTAAAATGACTCAAACATTCCCTAGTATATTGGAGGTTTAAGATGAGTACATAACAATCCATTCTACTGAGCATAAGAAAGGGTGATTTTGACAAAGGCCTATTTGCACATTCCACACAGCAAATTTCTCAGATTTTGTTATAACAACCAACATTTTGAACATGGTGCCCTGCCCTTCAGGTTGTCATCTGTCCCAAGGACATTTACAAAGGTTCTGGCAGCTCTGTCCACCCATCTCAGGGGTTCACCTGTTAGGCTGCAGTGTTACTTAGATGACATTTTGCTATTATCATCATCTCACAGACAAGCCAAAATAGACACTCATATTACCTTACAAACCCGCCAATAACATGGGTTTTCCATTAACTGGGCAAAGAGTCATCTGTCTCCATCAACTAGTTTGACTCACCTAGGCACTATTATAGATACAGTTGAAGGAAAAGTTTTCTTATACCCAGAAAGACTAGAGTGCATTAGAAAATTAGCTCAGGAAATTAGAACCCTTAAGCGTGTTCCACTTGCCAACTTATCTACGTTATTGGGGAAAATGATATCCTGTATCTTTATTATCCCCTGGGCCAGTTCCATGCTAGAACCCTCCAATGGTACCTACTTCCATACCAATGGTCAGGAAGAGGCAGCTCCAAGGCCCATGGCATCGTGCCATCAAAGGTTCTGATATCCCTGCACTGGTGGACAATTCCGACATTAACAAGGGCTGTCCATTCAAAGAACCCCATAGACTCACCATCACTACAGATGCCAGCCTGTTTGGATGGGGAGCTCAGTTCCAGTCCCTCACAACTCAGGGGTGTTGATCAGTAACAGAATGGGTATTCAGCATAAACTGGTTGGAACTCAGAGCAGTCCATCTGGCTCTTCGAAGTTTCCTTCCACATATTCAGACAAAGAACATCCTCATACTTACCAACAACCTCATGACAAAGGCCAATATAAACAGGCAGGGGGGTACTCACTCGAGACAACTCATGAGGAAAGCGGAGAGACTGTGCCTTTGGGCAGGAAAGAACTTGCTCTCCATCAGGGCAGAGCACATCTCAAGCTTGTCAAACACGCAGGTGGACTGGTTGAGCAGGGCCACAATCGACCAATCAGAGTGGTGCCTGCACCTGAGCTTGATTCAGGAAGCGATACAGAAATTTGGGCAGCCGGTCATAGATCTATTTGCTTCTCCTCTGAACTCACAGCTTCTGAGGTTCATTTCGAGGTACCCAGCTCAAGGGGTGGAGAACATCAAATCCCTCCATTTTCAGTGGCTCCCAGGACTTCTGTATGCTTTCCCACCTCTCCCAGTGATTCCCAGGGTGATCCAAAAACTGTTGGAAGAAAAAGCAGAGCTGTTGTTGGTGGCACAATACTGGCCCAAGAGGCCATGGTTCGGAGACCTCATGGATCTGTCAACAGAAGATCCTTGGAGGATTCCCTGCAAAAAGTCTTGCTCACCCAGGGTCCGATTCAACACCCCGACCCTCAATGGCTCCACCTAACCATATGGAGGTTGAGCGGAGACCAGGGGTGGCATTCTACCATTCTACCATGCTGCTGTTTTGGCCCACCCGTCCCACCAGGGCTCTTACCTGGACCTTTAGTTCCTGCGTTTTCAACTGCAGCTGCTTTGCACAACACAGTTGGAGTTGAAAAAGCAGGAAGAAAGGGCTTTTCCAACCACTGCGCACTTGCATGCAGTGCTGCTTAGCTGTCTGGGCAGCTCAGCAGGTTGTAAATTGCACTTACGTGACTCCACAACTTGCACAACTCACATGACTGGCGCGCACGCATGTGTGCACAACACAGAGCAACAGAACCAGTAGTTATGCTGGTCAGATCCCATCCCTGGTGGAGACATCTGAGAAGCAAAAATCTCTCGCACAGAGTAATCAACACGATCCAAGCGGCCCAACACCCTTCAACAAACCGCATATATGGAACATTTTCCCACATGGAACATTTTCTATAAATGATGCGTTAAATCCAACATTGATTCTTTTTCTCCATCAGTGGCACAACTATTGGACTTCCTTCAAGGGGGTCTTGACAAGGATCTCTCACCAAACACCTTGAGATGACAGGTGGCAGTTATGACCTGGAAAAGTCTGAGAACTATCTCATACCACCCACTCATATGGAGTTTTCTTCGGGGCGCCATGAATTTATGTCTCTGGTGGTGCACCGCTACCCGAGCTGGGACCTTAACAAGGTCCTCATGGCTCTCACCAGGGTTCCTTTTGAACCGCTAAAGACTACGAGTCTCTACTTTCTCATTTACAAGGTGGTTTTCCTGGTAGCAATAACATCAGCATGACGTATCTCAGAACTAGCAGCCTTATCAGCCTGACAAGACCTCTGCATTTTTCATTCTGACAGAGTGGTTCTTCGTCCAGCCCCGACATTCATTCCAAAAATTAATTCGGCCTTTCACTTGTCCTCCCGAACTTTTGACCAAGATCATCTCAGGGGCTAGAACATCAATGGCATTGACTAGATGTTGGGAGAGCTCTCTGTATGTACTTACACCAAAAGGCTCCCTTCAGGAAGACTGAGGCGCTCTTCATTTCCTTTCAGCCAACCACTCAGTGACACCTTCAACTAGGCAGAGGGTTGAAAGCTGCAATCGCTAAGGCGTACAAGATTCAGTCATTACCATTGCCTAGGGGCATAACAGCACATTTGACCAGGAGCGCCGCAACTTCAGCCACACAAGCATCAATAGCAGAAATATGTCATGCGGTAACATGGGGGTTCTCCATTGACCTTCATGAAACATTACAAAATAGATGTATTTGCCTCAGCTGAGGCTTCCTTTGGTAGGAGGGTTATACAATGGGTCCACATGGACCTTGGAGAGACTCCACTCTAGACGGAGACCCACCCATAGGACAAGCCAAGCTTTGGTATGTCCCACTACTGGATGCTCAGAGCAGCTCATTGGAGAAAACATTGGACCAGCTCATTGCTGAGAAAGTACTTACCTGATATGCCCGTTCTCTGTGAGCTGCGATGAGCATCCAGGCCCACCCAATTCCATCTGGTGGGTTCCTGTTCCGGCCATGACTACACACACACACACACACACACACACACACACACACAAAAGCGAGGGTTACATTTCTTCATCTTCGCTAAAACTGGGGGACACTAAGGAGGAGTACGTGGAGGAAGAGGAGCGTCCTATCAATCAAGCCCAGCCTATCTGAGCACCTCCCACTACTGGATGCACGTCGCAGCTCACAGAGAACAGGTGTATCAGGTAGCCTCATTTAAAATCACATTTCTCCCTAAGTGAACCCTGTAGTATGGTACTATAAGCCATGCGATGTTACGTTTAAAAATTGAATATTGGAAGTTTCTATGATTTTAAAAATCCTAGATACATTTTGCTAGAACACATGTAAAAAGAAACACATTTTCTACTCCTCGGATCTTTGATGAAACAATGCTTAGTAAGCAAACAAGAGCTTTAAAATGTCAAATGAGAAGGCAGAGAGACAATAAGGACGAGAATGAAATATTAGATGCTGAAAATTACCCCAGCGTAAACCGATCTAAATTTTCCTGGAATTAAAGCTGCTTCAAAATATAGGGAGGAAGAACAAAACTAGCAATTAGTTTAGTTTTTTGACAAAACAAACATACATGTTCAGGAGAAATGCTTGATTCTCTAATATATTGTGAATTTGAATTCAGCTTGTCACTTACAGTAGAAAAGCGATGTCTTCTTAGGTCTTAACAAGCATTCTACTAGCAGCATCTACAATAAAACATTGCTTAGTTTGTCAAAGATGCATAAGACCATTCTGGGATATGGCGGTTCTATCTTGACAATCCTGACATTTTAAGAATTTTGAGAACCAGTGCACCCACTTCTGAGTTATTTGGTTAAAATATACATAATCACAGTGAAATGAGTCAAAAAGATAGGTAATTTGGCTGGTGAAGTAGCTGGAAATCAAGTTTTACTAGCAATGG
The DNA here is from genome assembly GCF_049901715.1 of Pseudonaja textilis. Classification (NCBI taxonomy): domain Eukaryota; kingdom Metazoa; phylum Chordata; class Lepidosauria; order Squamata; family Elapidae; genus Pseudonaja; species Pseudonaja textilis. Next base: position 23,229,453 of record NC_142008.1, on the reverse strand, counting down.
TTGCAAGACATGCAAATCTTGCCCTCTGAGAAAATAGATTAAGGAAGAGTTAGTATCTGTCTTCAAATATCTAAAGGGCTATTACACAAAAGATGGAACAAGCTTCTGTTTGCTACTTCTAAGAGTAGCTCTTGAACCAAGGGATGGAAACCGCGCTGCAGGGAACCTAATTTTGGCTCACTATCAGGCTAAACTTCCTAGTGGTATAATCTTTTTAACAGCAGAACAGATTGCCTCAGGAGGTGGGTTCTGCTTTGCTGAGAATATTTTAAAAGAGTAGCCTTGATGGCCATCTGTCAGAAAGGCAGATTTGCATCCTTTGTTGGAAATCCTGCACCAAGAAAGAGGTTGAGTTCCATTGCAAGCCACAATAGGAAGTACAGGGTGATCTGTAGCTCTTTGGATTATCTGTAGCTGCCTTTCCTCTCTATCCAGCCCCAACACAGGTCATTTAATTCTAATTGTTCATAGGATTGAAAAAGAACTTTTCGTATCATTTGTAATTAAAATAAAGCCTAATTTTCATTAAGTGTCAGTGAGGATGGAATTAAATTAATGTTTATTTTTGGGCAGTTTGTTGAATTCTATTTCTTGGCACCCAATTCTAAGAACAAACGAGTCACACAACTGAAAAAATAAAGAATTAGAAGGTTTTGCTTCTTGATGAAATGATCTCTTAGATAACTTTCAATTTATTATCCATTCTTTCTAGTAAAAAAATGCTATTTTCTTTTTTTCATTATCACGCACAAGGTTGTACTGTAAATATGTCATGTATAGAAAACATCTCCCCTAATATCAGTCTTGAACTTCAAATCATCATCTCCAAGCATCATCCATGAAAAATTATGCAAGTCAAAAGTCAATTGCATAATTACTATATTTTTTTACCTTTTTTTCTTTTTAGCATTTATCCCACTTAGTTGCAGGGATAACTTGTTTCCATTGGGTGTGCCTGGTTCATATGGCAAAGCTGTCAATGTGTGACCCAATAGTGTCAGTCCTTTGTCAGTCCTTTGAGGTAGACCAGTCAGGAAACAAGACTCCACAAGATACTGGTGTTCTATTTAATGATACAGACAAGACAGAGCAGTGTTTCTCAACCTTCACAACTTGAAGACATGCATACATCATGTCCCAGAATCCCAACCAAACATGTTGGTTGGGGAATTCTGGGAGCTGAAGTCTGCACCTCTACAAATTGTCAAGTTTGAGAAAAACTGTGCCTCAGTAACAGAATCTTGAAAAACTGACTGTGTTCTCCTTTTTCAATGTCTCATACCCTGAGAATTAAGGTGGATTCTGTTTAAGTTTCTTTATTCATTTCCAAGGCTTCAAATATGTTTTGCTGCCGAATATTTCCCTTTTATAACCATCTTGTCAAAGAGCTTGATGCTATATTTTAACTGAAAATGTGGCCTAAGGTCACCTAACTGGCTTTCATGGTTCAGGGTAGAATAGAACCTAGACTTCCACACTCCTAACCAATCACTTCAGCCATGCACCAGATTGAAACTTATCTACTGTTGAATTCAAATGATTCTGTGTCATGTAATCTTTTTTTAAAACTATCGTTTTGTTTTAGAATGTTTATCATAGTGGCACCACCTTGTGGATTAAAAACAATTTATACAAAACAATTTATGATTTGTTATAATCTGAATTTCAACTGATTTTTTGTTCACACATATTTTGCATATTTTAGAAATCTAATTGAGAAATATACTTTCTATTAAGACTTTCAATTCTGTTGTTGCCCCATAAATTGGTATAGAACAGGTAGCTGGCTCTACTACTAGACATTTATACTAAGAAATTGACTTTGGATGCCATAAGTGGGCAGGAACTAGTTTGGATTTTAATATGTCTTCTACTGGCAGACTAGGGTAGAGGTTTATGAATAGTGTCAGGCTCTGGGTGCTTTCCAACCATTTGGAGCCCGACACATCAATGGGGTGAGAGGGGTTGCTGATGGCAGGCTGCAGCTACCCAGAAGACCAGGACTAAGCACCAACTACCTGGCAATCCAGAGCTCGTCAATCTGGCATGGAATCCATCAGAGCTTCTGTGAAATGAAGGGGCCCTGCGGAGATCTCTACAATGTGCGCACAATAAATCCAGCACATACACAGCAAGGCTGGACTAATGGAGGTGGCTGCGAGGGTCTGCAGGGGTTGGAATGCACTGGGGAGCATGGAGGTGACAGACAGGGGTGACAGGGGAGGATGGAAAAGAGATGGTGTGAAATAGGAGGATTTGGATAGCGTAGGAGAGCAAAGGGCAGTAGAAATGGGGGTGTGATAAGGGAAGCGAAGTGGAAGTGTGATGAGAGAGGCAGAATGATGGGCGGATATTAGGAGGGGCGGCTTTAATTACTCCGACAGATGCTGGATAACCTAATGATGGATTACAGAAGAAGTATTTAAAGCGCTGAGAGAAGCTAGCTCTCAATGCTGGCTTTTCATGGATTTTCCATCTTGCTGCTATTAATTCTGGGTTCTCAAAATAAAGCAGAAACATAACTGCATCAGAGTGTGAATACTGTTTGCTTTGTGAATAACTGCTCAGGAATTCAGAGGCCGCTGAGAGTTAGCTTCTCTCAGCGCTTTAGATACCTGTTCTAGAAAACTTTGCAGCTGATTAACAATGTGTTGCATAAACATTTATATTGAGGTGTTCTCGTCTATCTGAACGATATATTAATATATTCTAATAATATGGAGGAGCATGTGGAATTAGTAAGGACTGAACTCCGAAAGTTGCTGGATGCTAAATTATATGTCAAATTGTCGAAGTGCAAATTTCATCATACAAGACTGGACTATTTGGGTTATCGAATTTCAGGCGATGGTGTTGAGATGGACCCATATAAGGTGCAGACTATTTTGGACCAGCAATCGCCTACAACATGAAAACAACTGCAAAGTTTTCTAGGCTTTGCCAATTTTTATTGGCATTTCATTCCCTCATTTGCATCCATTGCTTTACCCTTAACAAATTTGTTGAGGATGAAACATCTTGGAATAACCAAACCAAAACTGAAACAACACCTGGAGTGGATTGAATCATGTCAAGATTAAAACATTTGTTTGCCAATGAAACTATATTGAAACATCCAGACCCCGTGTGGCCATTTGTAATACAGGCAGATGTAAGTGATGTGGCTGTGAGCACAATTTTATTGCAATGGAATGTTCAAGGGATACTATAACCTTATGCCTACACATCCAGAAAATTAAGCCAGATAGAAAGATACTGGGCAATTTGGGAGGAGGCCTTTGCAGTCTGTTAGTCACCTGGTGGCATCTGTTAGAAGGTGTGCAGGCCCCATTTGAAATATGGACAGACTATAAGAACCTGGAATCATTATAATCACCCAGGAGACTGTTGCCCAAACAAGTTTGTTGGGCATTGTATTTCGGGCAGTTTAACTTCAAATTGAAATATGTTCCAGCAGGCAGGAACTTCCTAGAAGATGTGTTATTACATCTGCCACAATATAAAAGTCAATGAGAGAACGTAATACAGCTGATAATACCACAGCCAGATATTGTACAGTCCCTAAGAACCGATATTATGATAGTGGATTTACCAGACATTGGTAGTCCATGACCAATGGCTACTGGAACACAAAACCCAATGTGAAATGCAAAATGGAATAGCCTGAAGAAGGAATAAAATGTATGTACTGGCATCAGTCAGACCTCTAGTACTAAAATGATGTCATAATGCCAAACAGGCCGGACATTATGGGTTCTTTGCACTTAGCAAAATGGCAGTTCTAGTGGCCATCTATGAGACATAATATAGAAATCCATACAAAACAGTGTCCAGTATGTGCTATTACCAAAATATGTCCCGGAAAACCTTTGGGCTTACTACAGTCTGTCACTGAACCTAATCAACCATGGCAGGATACTGCCATGGACTTCACAGTAGACTTACCATCTAGCCATGGATATACAGTTATTTGGACAGTGATAGATTTATTTTCTAAACAGGCACGCTTTATTCCATGTAAAGGGCTACTCTCAGCTAGGAAGCTATTGAATATGTTTATCAAACGTGTATAGACTACATGGTGTACCACATCGTATTATTTCAGATAGAGGGGTACAATTTATTGCTCAGTTCTGGTGTGAATTCCTATGGTTGATTGGATCCACACAAGGATTGACTACAGTGTATCACCCCAGTACGAATGGTGTGACAGAATGCACAAATGCAGCCTTTGAGCAATATTTACATTGTTACATGACATATCAGCAAATAGACTAGGCAGAACTCATACCATATGCTGAAGTGGTTTACAACAATACCGTGCATAAAAGCACAGGATATACCACTTCCAGGTAATACATGGACTGGAATTTGTGCCCATCCCAGAATGGTCCCAAATATCCTAGGATCCCACTACAGCAGCAACCTGGGCTATAAGAATACCCAGCACTTGGAAAGGCATACATACAAGAGGCATTAAATGAAGCTGCTAAAGCATACAAAAAACAGACCAATAAAAAAATGGACAGATCACACACCGTTCAACATTGGAGATCATGTATATCTATCAACTGAATATGGGGTTGCCATGTAAAAAATTGGGCCCTAAATATTTTGGTCCTTTCCCAACAGTATGAGTAATAAATCGGGTGACTGTCCAATTACGATTACCCTCACAATTTAAATGAGTCCACCTGGTGTTCCATAGTAGTTTGTTGAAGCCAGCTACTGGGATGAACCTAGAAGCAGATACCCCATAGCCTGTGCAGGATGACCATTATGAGGTAGATGATATCCTTGATACTTACCAATAGAGGGGCAGGCTTCAATACCTAGTTAAGTGGAAAGGGTATCCTGTTGATGAAGCATCCTGGGTGGATCATGAACATATGGCAGCTCCACAATTACAACACTGTTTCCATAAGACATATCCCACTAAGGTGGGTGGGAGAGGGGAGTGTCTTTGTTATATATCTCATGTCAGTCCCTTTTGTCTTCCAGACAGATCCCTGATAGAGGGGGCCACATATCGGTCTCCAGGTGTTTTCTGAACCATTTGGAGCCTGACACATTGATGGGGTGTGAGGGGTTGCCGACGGCAGGCTGCAGCTGCCCAGAAGACTGGGACTAGGCACCAATTACCTGGCTATCCAGCGCTCATCGATCTGGCACGGAATCCATCAGAGCTGCTGTGAAATGAAGGGGTGGCTGCAGAGATTGCTATGGCAGATGCACAATATGTCCAGCACACATTCAGCCAAGATGAACTAATGGAGGTGGCTGCAAGAGATGCGGGGGTTGGAATGTGCAGGGGAGCACAGAGGTGACAGAGAAGTGGAGGTGTGATGAGGGAGGCAGAATGACGGGCAGATATTAGGTGTGGGTGGCTTTAACCACTCAGGGCGGATGCTGGATAATCTAATGATGGATTACAGAAGAGGTATTTAAAGCACTGAGAGAAGCTAGCTCTCAGCACAACATTTTCACGGATGTTCCGTTCTTGCTGCTGTTAATTCTGAGTTCTCAACATAAAGCAGAAACTTGACTGCATCAGAATGTGAGTACCGTTTGCTTTGTGAGTAACTGCTCAGAAGTTCAGAGACTGCTGAGAAGTAGTTTCTCTGCTTCGCTATAAACTGATTTAATTTTTATGAACCTCAAGTCATAAGAACAGATGGGACGCCATTGGCATTAAGCAGAAACTGTCTACATTTTTCTAATGACTGGACATATTCATGAATCAAAAATCTATTCTAAAATTATGAAAATTTTCATGAAGATTTTTAAAAAGATCTAGCATTAGCCACCAACTCATCCTTAATATGAAACTGAATGTAATCCCAGTAATTTAATATAGATGGCAGAAGCTTTTCACAAGCAAGACATATTCTTATGAAACAACTGTATTAGCAAGCTGATTGTAATTTGTCAAATATTTAAACCATGGTCAAGCAAACATCTACCTCATAGTATACAAACTATAATGGCTGATTAATACAGTACATTAATCTAAACCAAGCATCCAAAGCTTTATTATAAAACATGCTGGAACAGCTTCCTCAAAGATAAGGATTCTGCCCTCTCACCTTGAGTTCTGATAGTTTTGAAAATCGGGGATTGGTCCCAGTTTGTGTTGGGTTGATATTTACTATTGGTTCAATAACCCTTGTTTTGTTTTGTTGTTTTTGCTCTTAGATTACTTTAATCTGGCTGACTTCAATGTTTTTAGATGTTTCATATTTTCACTAGTTTTGTATGCCTAAAGTCGATTGGATTTTAATTTAAAGAAATAAATGAGTAAGTTGAGTATGTGATAGGTATCATAATTTACATTGAAAACATACCATATAGACCAAGTGCATAGTCAGATGAAACCAAATCCCTTTGGAATATAGGTTTCAATAGTTTAGTTTAAAATAGCCTCATGTCTTATCCAGACTTAGTATCAAATCTATAGCCAGATTGTGTTTGGCTTAATAAGTCTAAGGGCTGAAATTTGCGAGGTGGGAAATGATGCCAGCTGGAATCATTGTGTAAATACAGAGCAGATGTCAACCTTCAAAGCTAGGAAAAGTGCGGCTAAGAATTGGTTGATGTGAAAAAGGAAGAGAAGGGACCTAGGATTTAAATCCTGACTTTGATGTACAAAGGAATAAATAGTTTGATTCCTATGCTCTTACAGCAGACCTAGGTATGTTATGGCTCCCAGGGCCACATGTGGCCCTTTGGCTGTCCCTATCAGGCCCATGTGAGGTTTGTTGGAAATTAGAAATCAAATGTAACTAAGACCTAACATATTCTTACCAGAGGGATGCAATGGCTCAGTGGCTAAGACGCTGAGTTTGTCGATCAGAAAGGTCGGCGTTTCAGCAGTTCGAATCCCTAGCGCCACATAATAGAGTAAGCTGTTACATGTCCAACCTAGCACTTCAAAAGCACTTCAAAAAAACATGCAAGTAGAAAAATAGGAACCACTCTGGTGGGAAGGTAACAATGTTCTATGTGCCTTTGGCATTTAGTCATGTCAGCCACATGACCACAGAGACGTCTTCAGACAGTGCTGGCTCTTCGGCTTTGTTATGGAGATGATCACCACCCCTAGAGCCGGAAACAACTAGCACGTATGTGTGAGGGGAACCTTGATCTTTACCTTATTCTTACCAGAAACAGCTACTCAAAAGCATACACTGTAATGTACTGCTTTATATAAAGCATAAAATTAATATTGAGTAGAATTAAGTTCATTTCCCATTTCTTATATGGTCCCTTGGAAAAAATAATTGCCCTCCCCTGGAATGATAATCTTCTGTGCGTGTATAAGGTAAAAGTTGAGTAACTTAAGTAGCCAAACTATGTCCTTGAAGCTTCTCACATTAGCTACTGGTTCAGAATTGAATTTCTTGGGAAGGATTTACTACTGGATCCTGTATGAAATGTGTCATAGGTTGCTTAGCACATACCTGCTTTAGTACCTAACTTGTGTGTCCTTGTAAGTGCTTCTAAAACAACCATGTACTGCCTAATCCTTGGCCTCATCAAGATGATTCAGAGTCATAAATCATCTATAATACTAACCTGTGATTTTCTTACCTATAGTTTGTAAAGGAAGCCAGAAAATGTTACACAACAAGCCATAGATTGGTTGCCATAAAGCACCCAATGATTTAGGACATAGTGTGAAATTAGCTCCCAAAATATGAGTCCAGAATGAATCAGGAAAAGATTTCTACTACATAGAGCAAACACTTGTATCTTCTTATAGAGTCATGCTTTGTGTCTGACGTACTTAAAATGAGCAACATCTTGCTAGTAATAGATCTGTGTGGGCTAGGCATTGAATTCCCCCAACTCCAGAATGATTACAGCCAAAAGAAAAAAAAGTATTAGGATCTGTTTTAGGTCAGGACTCCAATTTGACTTTATCACCAAGCAACACCTCAGACATGAGTAAGCTGTCAAGATTGTAGAGACAGAGAAAGTTGAGGGGGAATGTGAAGGAAAAAAAGAAATACACTCGTAAATTCTTGATTCATAAGATAATTTAAATAACTTATAACAATACAACTGTTTCTTTTTCTGAGCAAATTAACAACAAAGGGGGTGAACAGCATATTATCTTAAGTATTTCTATTCATATTTAAATTCTTGGTGATCTTTTTTCTGCTTGTGAGAACTGCTTATTTTATTTCTGGAGGGACATACACATTTTCATATAACCTTCATTATGATTCTTCTAATTAACCAATGTGCTTTACAATCAAGTATCAGGCTGTCACCAAAATCAACACTTTTCAGTTATTAATAGATTAGGGAAAAACATTAATTCCCCCCCCCCCTTCATTTCATTTGATCTCATTACTTCATGAGCCAGATGGTTACAGGGCTAGATCTGTCAACAGTTATTGGGAGGAAGAATACATTAACACACACACACACACACATACACACACACATACACACATACACGCACACACACACAAAAAACACCCGAATGAAGCATGAGAAGCATTTCAAAAAAAATTTTTTTTTTTAAATGACTGGATTCAGCTCATGCTGTTTAGAAATCCCAATCAAGCACACTAAGCCAGGCTGCTGAAAAACGGGCAATTGTGAATGGTCTAATTTTAATACATTTTCTCACCATGGTCTCTTGGTATTCTTACTATCTCCTCCATAATTACAACAGTGTATGGCTCCAGCTGGGAATACATTCACTGAAGTGATCCTCTAATTTCTCCTTCAAAACTCTTCCTACACTGGACCCTCTTTCTTCAATTGGCAGAAATAATGGCAACTTATCAAAAGTTCATATTTGTCCCAAGAAAGTGGAAGCTGCCTTATACCACACTGGAATATTTGTTTCTCTTATTATGATATACAAGCCTATTAGATCTGGCAGCAAAAATTCAATCTGCCACTAGATGGCATCAAAGAAAGCAAAAACAAACAAAAACCTTAATTTTTGCTGCCATCTAGCTAGTCCTCCTATTTTTCACTCACAACTGCAAAATCTAAATTCTAACAGTATCATCAGCCCTGATTAGTAGTAATTCCCCTGGGTTTCATGCTAATGTGTTTTTTAGTCTATCTGAAAAAAGGAGATTGTTAAACCTCAAATATATTGAAAGCCAGTATATGATTCTGCAAGGTTCTTAGATTTTTATAGTGATATTAAAAACATTCTCCTTCTGTCCCAAATTTAATTCCTGCAGGCTCTTCACTTAAAGGACCAGATTAGATGGAAGACCATGGGAAATCGGAACTACTTGAGGGGAGGGAATAATACTGGATAATGGTATAAAGCAGCTTCCTTTCTTATATGGCTTGATACCATTTTTTTCCTTTTGCATCTTCAGTTTCTTCCAAAAACCTGCTAGGACATATGAGTTTTTTATGTTGTGTGACTTCCTCCTTTAGTTAACTGCAAACTGAATCATAGCTATATAGTCCAACTGAGTAATAAACTATAATATGATTGGAAAAGAAACTGGAGAGGGCAGTATCATTACACATCCCTTTTTTAACCCAGTTTAACAAGTTGCTCTCAAGAAGTTATTTATTCCAGCTGTCAAAATCCTGTTGTTGAGATGATGGCGATCAAATCTCTTTTAGATCCTAATCTTCACATCCTTGCCTGAAGGATTTGAAATACTAATATTGCCCATATCTCTTTTTTTGTCAGCAAAGTGATTTTTTTATGTTGATTATTTGTTCCAAAGCCATAGTGCATTTTGTTTATTACTGTATCAACACTTATTAGCGTGAAAAGAATATTGAGAACCAGGAAACAGTTGTGAATCATGTCACTATGTGACATGCAAATAGGGGCAAGACAAAATATATTTTAATAACTAAAATAAAAATGCATATATAATAGTTTTCAAATTCACAAACCTATTCTGTATGGTGTAGAGGATGGAATACTGAGTCAAAATATCTAAGCAAGCTGGAAACAAATGCATGGAACCCTGGCCAAATGTCTCTCTATTAGAAATTTGCAGTAATCTGGGATGAAAGAGATTCATGGATCCATAGTATTACTGGGGCTCTCACTCTGTAGCTGTGTCTTTTTTTGGACTTGTGCATGATCCAAACAAAGGCATTTGATGTAAGTTAATGCTGATAGGCAGCCTATGCATACCTATGCATGGCCTGGAGCCCCCTGTGGATCACTGCACAATCCTATTACTATCAGTATAACTTACTTCCCAGAGCTAAACTAAACATCATGTGGATTATTTTTGGTTTATGAAGTGTAAACTCAGTCATTACAGCATGTGGTTATCTCTAAACTTATTCAATATTGTGTGTTCAATAAACCATGATTTTAAAAGCTTCCAGTTTAGTGTTACAATTAGCAATCACACCCGTGCTTGCAGTGCATGGATTGACATATTTAATTCTATAAAAATGTCTGCTAAAGCCTAGATAGAAAGTTCCAAGCTGGTGCTAATGGAAGTTATTTTTCAAGCATCAATGAAATCTTGGAAATAGGGAAGTATTTTAATCAAATTCACTTCCAACATCTATATTGGAGATGATAGGTAAGAATGCTAATGTGCCAGGAACATCACATATGGATCTCACAAATGGTATTTGTCTCCAGCTTTAGGCAAATTACTAGGTATGTATGTGGAAAGTACATAATAACATGAACAATTTTGTTGTAAAGTCGTTTCCTTTAATTTTTGGGTGGTATATATTGTAATGGCATCTTCGCAAACATACAACCAATAGGAGGGCATCAGTTTAAGGAAGATGGTTCTAAGGACTTCTCAAATAATCAAACATGCATGAACTCTCCAACCTGGCATATAAAGACAATGCAATGCATACTAATAAAAAACGTTTAAAATCATAAAGGGCTCACAGCAGTTTTTTAAAAATAAGTTTCATTTCTATTTTTTCAGAAAAGTCAACATATACATGGATAGCTGTCATTTCTTGCAATTTTTGAAATGCACCTGAATACAACAGCTATGAATCTTGCTATAAACTAATGAATCAGTGTTCTATATACTGTCTGTTACCTGACTCACACCTTTTCCTTCTTGCTAATGTTGATTCAAAGCTTGTATTCCTACAGCTCTATTTTATAGATAATTATTACCAAAACTTATAATAACTACTTCCTCTATCTGCTATTCCTTGTCACTGCTATCCTTCTAATTTCTTGGATATTTCCTTCTTCTATGCTTATTAAAGGAAAATAGGGTCATGTTGGGAAATAGTAATTGCTTCCTTCCAAAAAGAATCAATAGTGACCTATTCCTTTCTATGATTATTTATAGCTGTGCTCAACAGTGGACATTGTTGAATGTGCAGCTATTGTATAATATTTTCTCTTAAAGCCAGAATGTTGGTCTTTGGGCACAATTTCTCTTATTATAGTATCCATTCCTTATCATCAATAAAGTAAATAACTGAAACTTAGTGATAGACCATCATTACCTTAGTGGTTTTCTGATCTCCTTCAAAAGCACTGTTCCATCCCACCATTTGCCTCAAAAGAATAAAAGCCAAAATAAGAATTCTTTTGGTTCCTGTATTAAAAAAAATCAGTCATAAATAGAAGGGCTCCCCATCCTTTGAAAATTATTTGAGGTGGTCTGGAACAGTGGTTGCCAACTGGTCAGCCATGGCCCACTGGTGGTCCATGAGAAAATTTTGGTAGTCCGCAGAGAAATGTCACCCCCAGAGCACCCCGCCACCAAAGCAATTAATCTAGGCTGTGGAGGAACACAAGGCTGCACTGCCCACATGGCCTGCGGGAACACAAGGCTTGTGTCACTTGCATTAGGAACAACAAGAGATAGTGAGGGGAGGGGGGAAAGGGTGGAGGGGAGAACTGCCTGGCCACCAGGTTGCTTCTTCCACTTCTTTCTTCTTCTGCTTTTGGCTGCATGCAAGGAAATCAGCAAGTCTTTCTCTTCCCCAAACTTCACCAGAAATGAGTCTTTGGGACCCTGCAAGGTATGCTGCTCCAAGAGGCTGCACTGGCAAAGACTCATTTATGACGGAGTTTGAGGTAGGGAAAGCAAGACTTCTGCTGCTTCTGCTGCTTTCCTTGCATGAACCCTAAGAATGGAGCTCAAAAGCAGGCTAGGAATGTGGCTGCCTTGGAGGGGATGGGTGTGTGTGAGGGATGTGTGTGTGTGTGTGTGTGTGTGTGTGTGTGAGAGAGAGAGAGAGAGAGAGAGAGAGAGAGAGAACATCACTAGCCCTCTCAGCTTAGATGAGATCTCTCTCTTTCTCTCTCCCTCTCTCTCTCCCTCCCACCAACGTCAGCAATCCACATCAGTCAAAATTCACATTAATGGTCTGCGGGATTTAAAATAATGAGTTTAGTGGTCGCTGAAGTCCAAAAGGTTGGCGCCCCCTGGTCTAGAACACATCCGCATACTTCTTTAAAGTAGCAATGTATTTATTTTTTAGGCTTTCACATATGTTTATGGTTTCTTTAATAATATGCATTTAATATATGACTACTTTAATGAATTGACTCATTAAAGCAATAGCATCCTTTTTTTGAAATTGCCCCCATGTGAAAATTTTAATGATTTGTTGATGTTCGGAACAATTTCTTTTAATTTGCTTTTTAAGTACTGCCCAGACAGAATTGTGCAAGTAGCCAGACATTTTAAGAATCCAAGTAAGGCATGGATTGTTGCTTGGCTGCACAACTTTAGACTCTCTAGTCTTTTCAGTTACGAAACTCTATGATTGTCCATGTAGAATAAGAACGTTCGAGGAATATTGATGTGGCAAGTAGATTGTGAATAACCACTCAAATATCATGATGTATATGTATAACTCTAACTCTTTGCCTATAACTACTTGGAAAATTTAAAGGTATATATAAAACTGGTCTATTTGTTTTAAAGAATACTTTTTTTCTTTTTATCTGACTTATAAGATTAATTGGACAGTTTTCATTAAAATGGCTTTTTCATTGGTTGTGCCCAAACTCCTCTCAGACATGCATGGATAATGCCAGCATCATTATCCTTCAAGCACCAAGAAAAATGTTCAATATCCTTTACTGGAAATTTACTTTCAATTTCACCTGGCCCCCAAGTTTTCTTTTTTAAAAAGTTTTCCATATGTTATTGCATTTTTTCCTCCCATATTTTTATTTATGTTTTCATTTGTACAGTACTTTAAATAATACATAGATTATTTAAATGAATTCATTTTTCATCCTCCTTCAGGGCTATGATTAAAATATGTGTAAAAGCTTTGCATGTGAAATTGATATTTTACATAATATCACTCATTGCATTTTACTTTCAGGGAAGGGTGAAAAATTCACAGAGCAAAGACTACCACTCTCTCTTAAATGTAAAAAGAACTCCAGAAGATTTTTCTTGAACCTTAAATATGGTTTGAAACCTTGTAATATAAAATTACCTAAGGATGATGGAATAAATGTCACTTAAATCCCAGCTAGTTTTAAAAAGAAAAAATACCAAAGAAAAGAAAACAGGTTTAGCTATTATACTATCCTGCAAGGAAAGGTAAGTATTTTAGGAATCTTTTATACCATCTATTGTAAATAGAGCTAATTGAATTGGACAGGAATTACTTTGGTATAATGCACAGAATTGTGTTGCATATCCCACTGATTTCAATAAAGTCAATTTTAGAATACAAACACACTTCCATTAATGTTTATTTTCCTGAGTTATGCTCTTTGTATTTTCTTTGCTGCATTTATAGACTTGCACATAAGCCTTGTTCAATGTTTCAGAGATGCACTAATTGAACTGACTGAAATTCCAGTAAAGAATGCATCAATATAGCAAGTGACAATTTGTTTTAGATACTTATGCAAAATGAACAAGAGGTTTATTTAATATAGTCACTATTCTTTACCTATATCTTTTGATTGATTGCTTTGTTGTCACGTTCATTAGGCAGTCTAATTTGAACCACAATTAGATTTTATCTTTTTAAAATATAAAGCAGATTCCCAGGTCATTAATTAAGGGTCCTGACTCAAGGAGCTGCAAGATGGATGTTGCAATCCTCCACTGATGACCCAGCTCAGCAAAACAGAACAGTTTAGCTTTGAGAAGCAAATAGTCTTCAGCTAATTGAATGCAAACTTTTGCTGTGCTTTTCTTTAAAAAAAAAATGTTTCTAAAACCTTTTGGTTTTGCTGCAAGTCACACAGCAGAGTCACATGTAATAGTTTGAGCCCACTTTAGTGAAAATGGAGAAAATGCATTTCAGACATTAAAAAAATCCAGTAATGCATCTATAATTTCTACAGGCAGCTGACGAAATGTTTGGATAAGATTCTACCTCCCAAAGTTTGCATGAAGAAGAACAGAGTTGTAAATATGTGAATTACATCTTGTCATATTTTGTTTTCTTTATCTTTATTTTTCTGTCTTATTGGGCACCTGATGGTACATTTTCAGTAGCATCCAAATCTTTTCTTGGCTAACATAATGGATATTTGCTGCACTTCATGCAGCATAAGGAACCTCAGTGCCACAGTGGTTAGAGTGCAGTACTGCAAGCTACTCCTACTGCAATTTGGCAGATCGAATCCTACCAGGCTCAAGTTGACTCAGCCTTCCATCCTTCCGAGGTGGGTAAAATGAGGGTCCAGATTGTTGGGGCAATATGCTGACTCGGTATATAAGTGTAAGTGCTAGTGCTGTACAGATATTCCAAAACAATCACCCTATTCCTTCAAAGAGAAAAAAGTTATAAATTTACTGATTATCAATATCAGATATTGTCACAGATTTGGATTTGGACTATGTGAATCTGAATCATCCACATCATCCAAGTCAGGGACTTTCTGTCAATAGCCTATTTGTTCTTCTTATACCTAATTTGATTCCTCCTTCATTTTATGTCTTTTTCTGATTCATTTTATTTTTGGTTATCTTCAAATCATCCAATTGTGAAGAAATTAACATTAAAATGTTTTAATATGGAAAACGTAATAATATAAAACTCCAAGAGTCACTCCAATGTAATACTAAAAGTGATCAGTTATGATACTTTCAGCCATAGAACTTCATTGGGTGAGATGAAGCCATTCCTCTCAGATAAAATGGCAGATAGAGCTCCTGAGCAAGAGACAGAATATAAATCTGGCTATAAATGGATGGCTTAAAACCAAAGTATTATTATAAACAAATAATAAAAACAATAAAATTAAACCCAGAAAAATCTGGTGCCATAATCAAACTTCTTGTCTATGGAGATGCTCAATCACCCAAGTCATGGTTGTTCCAAAGATGCTTTTTCCAAGAGGCAACTGGACTTTCTGGTTTTTGTTTGAAGATATTTTGCTTCTCATCCAAGAAACTGAAGAAGAATCTGAAGAAGTTTCTTGGATGAGAAGCAAAATGTCTTCAAACAAAAACCAGAAAGTCCTGTTACCTCTTGAAAAAAGCACTGTGGGATGATCAAACTTCTTGTTTTAGCCCACAACACTCGCTTTCCACAGCAATCTCACCTTAATCCCAATGTTTAGAAAAAATGCTGGGCCTTAGTTCTTTTTGGAAAGTTAAAAAATACAGGCCTTCCAGATCTCAAGGAAAGAAGTGTTTCTTAGGGTAGGAAACAAGAAAAGGCATATTTCCTAGTCCTGTAAAATGGCAGCATTTAAGGGAAAGAATCCAGACCAAGTCTACCCTATTTGATCTGATGGGATTATCAGATATTTTCAGGAAGAAGAAGCCCTGCATGATATATGGTATGATATATGGTATGATATGTGATGTGTATAACCCTTGACAATCCATTTCTGAAATTAACTCGATTGTGTCATAATATACTTGTCAGAAATGTTTTTGTTCTGACATTGGGCCAAGATATCCATAGAAGCATTTCAACATAATGCAAATTATAATAGAACTAAAACTAGAGCCTCAGCCATCAAAATCTATATAAGGATGGCAATATTTGGAGAAGTGTGATTTAAACTAGGGATTTTTGAACTGTTCAACCCAGTTATCCCTTTTCCAAGTCTCAAATAATGTCACTACTTACTAACCTTAACTCACAACATCAGTAACAAACACACACAAAAAAAGATTGCTGTTTTACACAAACATCTTGACGTTCTCAAACTGCATCCTGAACTCACAAACAAGCATTACGAATTTCTTCATTATCCCCAGATACCTAAAGTACTTCCTTGGGCATTCCTAGTTTAGTCCAAGTTTTAAAATCCCTGATATAAACAAAACAGGGTAATGATAATGCTTTGTGACCCGGGTTTTGCTTTTGAATAAGTCTCAAACTTTAGTTTAGAATAATTGCTCTAATTTCAGAGATGATTTCCCCCCCCCCTCTACCTGAAAATAACAGAGATTCAGCCAGAGAATTTTGCAAGCAAAACTTATATTCAGCAAACTAAATATTTTGCTGCAGTCATATAAATCCATATAAGGTCAGGGGCTGGAGCAGGCTGTAAAGAAGGAAGATTCTAACTCAAAATCATATAAAACTCTGAAATCTGGAATTTCAAATAATCTGGCTGTTTTATCAAAATCTAGAGAGCCAGAGAAGTACTAAATATTATGGAGCAGAATCTTTAAAGAGATAATTTATTCAAGAATTATACTCATGAGAGTCTCTTTTCTCATCTGAGCAGTGATGGCTGTGTTTGGGTGGACTGGAGATTAGAACTTCCATTATGTAACATGTTACTGAATGCACTCAGTCACTAAAGCAATTTCTGGTTGTATGTCCTTTGGTTTTATTTTAGATTTGACAATATGGCAATGTCTTCTGCATTTTGTTGTCTGAAAGATACCTTGGCTATTTTGAACCGTGTATAGATTGGGATTAAGACTCTTCTGTTTCCATAATTGTATTTACTGATTTTGAATGGTTGAAGATGTTGCTAAAGTCCTTGGGTCAAAGAGCTAAAGTAGAAAAATAATATCTATCACCAAACTAAAATAAAATTGTAAGCATGTTACAGTGGTCTATTTTCATTACTGAATTAACTTTCTATATCTACTCATTTTTTAATTGATGGGAAATTATACAACCATGTAATTTATGGAATACTAAACAAGCATGAATAGTCTTAATTAGCCTGTCAATGCTAGCTGCTATAGTAACAAACAAACAAAATAAAAACCACACCTATAGAATATCACATCAAACTGTAATATTGAACATTACTTAAAATAACATTACTTAAAATAAAATCAAAATTGTATATCACTCACAAATGTTTAGAAAAAATTGTCATAAGTTGACACCTAATAGCAGTAGTGCTTACTTATATAGCGCTTTATAGTCCTCTCTAAGCAGTTTACATAGTCAGGCATATTGCCCACAACAATATGGGTCCTCATTTTACCCACCTTGGAAGGATGGAAGTCTGAGTCAACCTAGCCTAGTGAGATTTGAATTGCCAAATTGCAGACAGCTGGCTGCAGCAGAAGTAGCTTGCAGTACTGCACTCTAACCACTGCGCCACCGAGGCTCTTAGATTTATTAATTGACCATAGTTCATATCTCAGCAATCTTGAAGGAGTTCAAGATAACATAAAAGTCATCTTTATTCTCATAATAATTCTGTGAGGCCATGATGAGAGACAGCTTTATCTAAAGTCACCCCATAATCTTTCATGTTGAATATAGTAATTCTGGTAATTTCTGATAGTAGTCTCATTTTTGCTCTTAGGATCATGTCTCCCAAATTATCACTTTAATAATGAAATATTTAGAATAGTCTATTTTCTAACCCTGCAAAAAAAAAACCACAGGGAGAAATACATAAATAAATAAATAAATAAAGATTAAACTGACCTTTTCACATTACTTGTTAATGTAAGCAACTTCAGCGAGTTCTATTCATCACCATTTGCTGTAATGCACTCAATGCCTTTATCACCTAATTACTTTCAATTATTGTTTCTTAAGAGGAATACAAACAGCATTACCATGTGGGAATTTTGCTTTTCTGAAATTTTTTATAGAGAAATATTAGATTTGTTTTTTAAAAGAAAAAATTGACATCAAGTATGGAATAGTTTCTTAAAATACAGCTGATTATTTATTCATTTATTTATTTGTTTGTTTATTTATATTTCATATTTCTTTACCACCCATCTCCCTCAGATTACTATTACTATTATGTCTTGTAAGATAATGCATTATCCTTCTGGATACAGGTAATAGGAGCTGATCTTATATATTATAAAGTCAATAAATATATAATGCTAGCACAAGATTTCAGATATCTATCTTTGGAATGCTAAATCTTCTTTATCATATCACCTTCTAACCATCTTGACTTTACAGTATCTATTATATTTATTTATTTAGCATATGGCATATCACATATGGAGTTTGTTGCCATGTATTTTGAGAGTCAGGAAAACCTATACAGTAATTTGACTGCCACCAGTGACTAGTTCATTTAATTCACACTTTTGCATTATACAGAGTGCACTAGGAAGAAGAGAACTAGCTTCACACCCCATCTATTATCTAGCAATTATAATAGCTTATAGGCTTATATACCACTTTGCAGTGTTTTACAACCTTCTGTAAGCAGTTGGAAGGCTGAGTCAACCTTGAGCCAGTCAGGACTGAACTCTTGGCAATGAGCTGAATTAGCCTGCAATACTGCAATCTAGCCACTGCATCACCACAGCTCATATATTACAATGTTTCATTAAATTGGTATTCAGGAATGAATACTAAGTGTACTATTATTTCCTCATAAAGTTTCAACTTCCATTATCATATGTTTAGATACAGATATTTACAGTATCCTATATTGGCTAGGCCAATATAGTTTTAATACTGTATTCTGTCTGCAGCAACATACTTAAAAAAGGGTTAAACAAATTGGAACACATTCAACGCAGGCAACAAACATGATCAAGGGATAGGAAACTAAATCCCCGAAGAAGGCATGAGCATATTTTTAGCCCTGAGAATTTTTAAGGGTTGTCAAATATCTGAAAGGATGTAAGACGGGGGAAAAAACACAAGCTTTGTTTTATGCTTTTTCAGAGAATGGAACAGAAAGACAAACTCCAGTTAAATGTGCTTTAGAAAAACTTCCTTACTAATTAGAATGGTATGACAGCAAAAACAATTTGGTGGAAGGCTCCTTTTTGCTAGCTATGTCTTAACACAAAGAAAGTTCAAGCAGATAGCGGTGTGATGCTTTAATTGGGATTCTTGCCCTTTAAATGTATAGATTAAAATGTAACTTATAACTTGCATGTAATTACTTGAAATGTTCAAACCTTTCAAAATTGACCATATATTTCCATCTTACATAGGTTATACCATAGTATTATGTGTTCCTTCTATATATATTTTATTACTGTTATCCATGTATTCTACGCCATACATTAAATAAATAAATAAATGTTGCCCTGTGCAGGGAGTGATGGCCTTCCAACCATGGGTCCATGATAACTTCATTGATTGTACTACCTTAATTTAACATGCAGTAAATAATGTCTTGTAGGTAGAAATAAATGATCTAAAAGACATTATTTATTCTTCAGCATATATTTCTCCTGGAAAGTTTCAAATGAAATCCTTTTCCCTTCCTTTCTCTTGACAAAGAGGAGCAGTGGCCTTTAGAGTATTACCATAAATGATTCCTTTTGGAGTATGCAATATGAAATATATAGCAGATGAGCATTCGAACAGTAAACCTGTAACACTTCAGACATCAAGAATAATATCAAAGGGAAGCGAAGGCATAAGTTAATAAAATATAACACATTAGCCCCATAAAAAGAAAAGAGAATCATCATTACAGGATGAAATTAGCAGAATAGCAAGTAGGTGCAAGATTTTCTAGTGTTTCTTGCATCTTCACAGAGAGTTTGGCAAAATAAAAAAAGTAAAAGTTCTGGGCCCAGACATAGCAAATAGTTATTAAATTCAAATTGGTTAATAATTACAATATCTGAACGTGTTCAGAAAAACCTACTATCCTGATATATAATTTTTTTTTATGTTTTATTAATTTTTAGACAAACATACACAAATACAACATAAAAACATCAAGCCATCTTCCACTTATGTACATACAGTGTGTCAGTTGGTTTACAAATTGTTTGGTGCATCCACTTCATAGTCATCACTTACAATTACTTGTATATATTCTCATATTATCTATCAAATGTTCCTCAATACTTTAATATCATTGTTAATCAATCATTTGACTATACTATTATTCATTCATATTATACAAGATAATCCATATTTTAATTGATTTATTTTATGGCAATTCATATTATCAACCAAAATCTATTCCATAATTATATTATGATTATGATAAAGATAATACATTTTTATATATTCTTTATATTCTAAAATTCTACGTAGTTAATTACCATATTTTATTGTCTAACCATTAATAAATTAAATCCCAAATCTTATAAAATTATTTATCTTCTTGTTCTCTGATTTCAAATGTCGGTCTACTCATTTCAGCACATTCCATTATTTTCTTAATAATTTCCTCCTGTGTTGGTATTTTCTCATTTTACCATGATCCTAGCCGCTGTTAATACATTTCCAATCAAATACTTCAATTCCTTACTGTATATTTCAGGTAAAATTCCCAATAAAAATATCTCTGGTTTCAAGTCTATGTGTTTTTTTGTCATTTTTTCCAACCATGTGTGGATTCAAATTGGTTAATAATCACAATATCTGACTGTGTTCAGAAAAACCTATTATGCTGATATAGAATTCAGCCTTTTTGAGTGTCAACATCTTTCTTTTAAAAAAGAAAGTTTATTGATACGTTCATTGTGAAGATATTTGTGAACTGGTGTGATTAGTGCTTCTTTCACTAGAAAGAAGACATATAAATAAAATAAATAGTAAAATCAGAATATAGTAAGTAGAAATATAAGCGTTACCATGTTTCTCCAACAATATGCCCCCCCAATAGGAAGACCCAGCATGTTTTCTAGGGATAAAATGAAATTGAGCCCCTCCTCCCAAATTTAGGCCTATTTTAAAACATGCAAAATTGGGGGGGAGGGGGGAGGGAACTTGCCTTTTAGGAGTGCCCCACGGGCAGCCATGCCTTGTCACCAGCCGCTCCTAATGACCAATCATGGCAGAGCACAGAGGACTCCCTACCCCCGCCAAGCACTTTCGCTGGACACCTGGCTATGGTGATGGTTGCAGGCCGGGTCAGCCGGTGGGTGGCGGCAGTGTGGATTTCAGCTTTGGCAGGGCACTTTAAATCATGAGACTTTCGGCACCCGCTGCTGCTGCTTCCTCCACTGCTCTTGCTTTCCCTTTGCATTCCTCCACTGGCAGCGTTTCAGCTGCTTCTCCAGCAGGGAAGCTGCCTCTGTAGCTTCCACAGTTCCCACCGGCACTGGCGAGAGAACAGCAGCAGCGTTGGCACAAACCATGGAAGCATTTCAGTTGCTTCTCAGGCGGGGGAGCCGCCTCTGTATCTTCCATGGTTCCTGCCAGCACTGCTGCTGTTCTGTTGCCAGCACCGGCGGGAACCATGGAAGCTACAGAGGCGGCTCCCCTGCCTGAGAAGCAGCTGAAACGCTGCTGGTGGAGGAATGTGAAGGGAAAGCAAGAACGGTGGAGGAAGCAACAGCGGCGGGCTCTGAAGTTCTCACAATTTAAAGTGCCCTGCCGAGGCCAAGATCCACACCACCTCCATCCGCCTGCTGTCCCGGCCTGCAACCAACACCATACCCAGGTCTGCAGCAAAGGCGCTTGGCGAGGGTGGGAGCCCTCTGAGCTACGCCATGATCGGTTGTTAAGAGCGGCTGGTGATGAGGCATGGCTGCCTGTGGGATGCTCTAGGTGAGGGTGTGCAGGAGGGGGAATTAATTCACCCCCAAAAAGACAGCCTAGCCATTTTGTGGGGGCTCAAAAAAAAGACCCAGCCTTATTATATGAGAAACATGGTATATAAACTAGAATTCAGGACAATTATTAGAAACTGCTGGCATGTTCAACTCACTTATGCATTATCAAAAAGTATATAATTGAAAATACACTTCTCATTCCAAATTAAAGGGAATGTCTCCACTGGGTCATGTTCTGCTTCTAATGGACTAGATGCAGTGGTGGGATTCTTTTTTTTTTTTTTACTACTGTGGGCGTGCCTTGGTGAGTGTGGCAGGGGAAGGTTACTGCAAAATCCCATTCCCTCCCCACCCCACTAACCTGCTTTCCAGCTCCGTTCTCCTGGACAGGGCAACAAAAGAAGACCCAGCCAATCAACTGGGACTCAGGAGACAGAGAATAGATGGGGGCGAGGCCAGCCAGAGGTGGTATTTGCGGGTTCTCCAAACTACTCAAAGTTTTCACTACCGGTTCTCCAGAACTGGTCAGAACCTCTGAATACCACCTTTGGCTAGATGTGTTTATTATTTATTTAGTTCCATGGTGAAAATGCTTTATCATCTTGGGTATTTGGTGATTTCCCAACCTATTTTGCAGCTATGGAATTTCCTGATAAAGCTAGTCCTTGATTTATGACTGGTCTTTTAGTAATTAGTTGGAGTTTGAAGGACCTATCTTGGAGGTACTTAAAATCTGGATTCAATGTTCCAATGGTTGCTTCTCCATCACACGACTCATCATTTTTTCTTGATTCAATGTAATGTATATCATTCCACCCTCTCTGAGAAAAGTGAAAGAATACATGAAATGAATAAACCCAGATTGACACTTTATAAAAGTTATAAATATATGCAAACCAAAAAAGTGTGTGACCGGCATTAGCTGGAGGAATAATTTCATACAATTGGTCTATCTGGATTGTATATTTGACCCTGCAGAAACTCACAAACTGTTTGTAGTTAATTTTTTTTAAATAGTTTGTCTCTAGATCAGGGCTGTCAAATTCCCAGCCCATGGGCTGGATGCGTCACGTGCTGGCCACACCTACGCCTGGTTTAGCAAGGGGGAAATAGTCCCAATACATCATGTGTTGCCACCATGATGATGTGAGTTGGTCTAGATTCTGCCACTTCTTTGTTTTTGCCTCAACCCTTGTGTTAATATTTGGACAACCTTAGCCAGTTTTTTAAAAGCTGTCGGAGACCTGGAAAAGTATTGTGTCTTGCATATTATTTTTTTAAACCTGGCAACTTAATATGTTGGGTAGGAAATTCTGGGAGTTGAAGTCCACACATAACTTAAAGTTCTCAGGTTTGAAGAAGATTGCTTTATAGGAATAATTAGAAGACAATTAAAGTAGAAAGTTGTAGCGACGTTTCGGCAGAACCTCAACTGCATCCTCAGGCTCATATATAGGGGTCGATGAAGATGAAGAGATTCTGCCGAAACGTCGCTACAACTTCAAAAGCACAACTATAAAGACATGGGAAAATACCCGAACAAAGCTGAATACCATACATATAAATAAATACCCACGAAAACATTTGAACACACACACACACACACACACACACACACACACACACACATATGATCAGTTATGAAAAACAAAGCAAATTCAAGAAAATTTAAATATCTCTTATTCATCTCTTATCACAATGAATTTGCAGAGGCAGTAATTTATGGGGGAAACACTGCTTACAACAATTTATTAGGTTTCATCAGGCAATGGGATCAGAGTTAGCACTAGCATATGAGATAACGGAATGATTACCATGTTGAAGTTAGATTGGCAAATTGCAAATACCTCAGAGAGAGCAATGCTGAGCCATTATAAATCTTGTCGATTTTAAACCTTTTTTAAAAATTTCAGGTGTTTTCAAAGCTTGTTGTCATGTTAATTTTTCAGCCAAGCATTTTATCATGCTTTAAAATACAACTAAGCCAATAAAACATGTATTTTTCAAGAATTTTGCGGTAACAAATCTGCTTACCACATGAATAGGAAAGTATTGGACATACTACTTTGGAATTATGGGAATTGTAGTATTATGTATCTTGAGGTTGCTACTTGCAGAAGGCTGAACTATGGTATGACCTTCTTTTAAAAATGTTCTTTTCTGCCATTTTCTGTTTTATAAATATCAGATTTGAAGAATGACTTACATTGATCCTACTTTTAGAGATCAGTCATAGTAGTAAACAACCTGGTTCAGTGATTGATGACCACATCATCTGATAGGACCAGAGAAATCCCTAAGCGGCTTTAGAATTGGCTTTTGGAATCAGGGAGAATTCTTTTAAGCTACAGTACTCATGACTATGAAAGAAGAAACAAATATTTCAAGCAGATCAGTGAAAAAGGAGTTTTGATGATTGCACAAAGCTAAAAAAAAAAAAAGGTAATAGCCAAATTATGTAATTTTCAGTGACATACATTAGTTACCTCTTTTTTTGTTCATCTACCTAGATAAATCCATGCAGTTGTCTCACTAAAATATCAGAAGTGGTTTGCCATTTCCTGCTTCCTAGGACTGAGAGAGACTGACTGGCCCAAGGTCACCCAACTGGCTTTTTACCCAAGGTAGGATTAGAACTCATGGTGTCTCAGTTTCTAACCTCAACCCCAAACTGGCTCTACCTAACAACAGGGGTGGGATTCAAATTTTTTAACAACCAGTTCTGTGGGTGTGGCTTAGTTGGTGGGCATAGATTGGTGGTCGTGTGACTGGGTGGATGTGGCTTGGTGGTCATGTTATTGGCTGGGCATGGCCAACTCAATATCACTCACATTGAGGCACACATCTCCTCGCCTGGTCTCTCATGACTGTGGGGAGACTTCAACAGTCGTAAATGTGAAAAATGGTCATGTCACTTTTTTCAGTGCCATTGTAACTTTGAATGGTCACTCCACACAAACAAAGTACCAGCAAAGGAGGAGAAAATAACTCCACAGAAGTTCCTGAGAAGTCTAGGAAGTCTGGTCCTGCCAAGAATGTAATAAGGCTTAATGGAGAGGCAGTTTCTGTAAGCAACACCAGAATGCTTCCTTCCTGCCTTCCTGACAGGATTAGGCCAGTAATTTCTTCTAACAACCAGTTCTCCGAACTGCTTAGAAAGTTAACAACTGGTTCCAGCAAATAAGTGCGAACTGGTAGAATCCCACTCCTGCCTAACAGCCACTAAAAATTAACTGTTTGAATTTTCAAGAGTGCAGTTCAGGAAAGTAATAGATCTTACTTTCTACATGACTAAATTATTTTTTTTGAATTATTTATTTATCATACTTATAGAATGGCATATACATCTCCCTGAGGTGATCCAGGAAGGTTCACATTCCAAAGATTTCAAAAGGCATAACATGCATCATAATATATTTTAAAACATAAGATTTTTCTTGTATTCAAATAATGTCAGTGTAACTAGGCAGATTAGATCAGGAAATTAACAATCTATGAGAACAGGGAAATTCAGAACACTAGAACTATACTAATAGGAATAGAGGAAGAGGAAGAAGAGGAAGAGGAGGAGAAGAAGGAGGAAGAGGAAGAAAGAAGAGGAAGAAAGAAAAAGAGGAGGAGGAGGAATTATTATTATTATTATTATTATTATTATTATTATTATTATTATTATTATTATTATTATTATTCTGGTAGATCCTATCTTTCTGATAGTCATTTGTATCACCAGCATACCTCAAGTATTGTCAATGACTCCATCAGCATCTTAAATCACTATGGTTTGTTATTTATAAGTCCTTTTTAATTATTAAAACATTATTAATTATTTTTAATTATTAAAACACTGTCATCCCCATCTTCAAAAAGGGATACCCCAGCCTAGTTGAAAATTACAGATCAATCTCTCTATGCTGTGTCTCCTGTAAAGTCATGGAATCAATTATTAACCAATCCATTATCCTCCACTTAGAGACAAACAACCTACTCTCTAATAAACAATTTGGTTTCAGAAAAAAACTATCCTGCAATCTGCAACTCTGCAGAAATGTATGGACTACACAACTCAATCAGGGCAAAGCAATAGACGCAATCTATGTAGACTTCTGTAACGCCTTTGATTCAGTGGTACATGACAAACTACTCCTAAAACTAAAATCTTATGGTATCTCTGGACACCTGCATACCTCAATAGAAGCATTCCTGTCAAACAGACAACAAATGGTCAAAATTGGGAGCGTCCTATCAAATTCTGTACCTGTCAACAGTGGTGTCCCCCAGCAGTGTTCTAGGACCAACTCTCTTTATACTCTACATAAATGACCTCTGTGATCATATTAAGAGCAACTGCGTTCTCTTCGCTGATGATTTAAAACTATTCAACACCACAGACAAAACTGCTACCCTTCAAAAAGACCTCAACTATGTATCAGAATGGTCAAACAAATAGCAACTTCAAATCTCAACAAATAAACGCTCTGTCTTATATATTGGCAAAAAAATCAGAAAATAAAATACAGGCTGAATAGTCAAGACCTTCTTGATGATCCAAACTCTGTCAAGGATCTTGGAGCACTCATCTCTAATGATCTAAGTGCTAGAGCCCACTGTAACTACATAGCCAAAAAGGCATTAAGAGTTGTTAACCTAATCTTACGTAGCTTTTTCTCTGGTGATATTACACTAATAACTAGAGCATACAAAACATTTGCTAAACCAATACTCGAATACAGCTCATCAGTCTGGAGCGCACATTTGATACTAATACAGTTGAGAAAGTCCAGAAATATTTCACAAGAAGTGTTCTCCACTCCTCTACTCATTGAAGAATACCTTATGCCACCAGACTTGAAATTCTAGACCTAGAAAAGCTAGAACTATGCTGCCTTCGGTCTGATCTAAGTATAGTATATAAAATCATACATTGCAATGTCCTACCTGTCAATGAATACTTCAGCTTCAATCATAACAATACAAGAGCAAACAATAGATACAAACTCAAGGTTAATCGCACCAAACTTGATTGCAGGAAATATGACTTCAGCAACAGAGTGGTCAATGTCTGGAATACTCTATCTGACTCTGGTTTCTTCCCCAAACCTCAAAAACTTTAACCTTAGACTGTCTACTATTGACCTCATCCCTTTCCTAAGATGTCTGTAGGAGGCATGCATAAGCGCACCAATGTACCTACCGTCCCTGTCCTATTGTTTCTTTTATTTTTCTTATTTGTATCCATGTATTCATAACTATGTTTTTACTTATACTTATTATCTTGTAAGCAATTAACAAACCAAATAAAATAAATAAAATAAATTAACTGATTTCAACTGCATATCCAGTTATGTTATCTTTTCCATATCATTCTTGTAGCTTGTCATTTTAAAATTCAAATTCAGATCAATTTCAATTACGGAATACTGAAGATTGGATATTAGAGGGAATAAGAGGAAACTAAAGATTACAATGAAAGGAAAGAAGAACTTAAAATTGACTCTGACATGGAATGAAGAAAAATACTTTAACTTGGGACGTTTTGAAGATAGATGGAGTGTAAGTAATTTAAGAAGAGGAACAAGTTTTTTCAGCCCTAATTTTCTTCCTAAATAGCAATATTGCATATCATGAAGCAAGGACCCCTAAGGAAATCTTTGTCTTAAAGATTTTACATTTTCTCTCATTAGCAATAAGTGGATGTAGGCCAATTTCTTTCTCACAAAGTAGGACCATTTTTTAAACATTGTTCTACAGCAATAGACGAAAACAATTGGATTGAAGTTCTTTTGCCAGGGCTGCAGGCCAAGCTAGAATTTGTGGTTAACTACATATCCACAATTTAGATAGCTGAACATTTGCCCTTTGTGATTTTGAATTCCAAATTTTCCAAAGAACTGAAAGAAAGCTGGTGAAAGGGTCTTGCACACAGTGCAGGGGTTTTCTCCCAGTCTGAGTTTCTGGATTCAAGACTGAGAAAGAAGCAATTAGGAGAATCTTTGTGCATTCATTAGTGACATTTGTGCTTCATGCTTCAATATTCTACATAACTCCTCTTTCATGTTTCATCTTGGAATGCCCAGTGAAATCTGAAATTGGCTTTGCATTTGTGCATTGTATTTAAAATGTATACTTTAAATAAATTAATAAATAGCTCCTTATAAATTATAGAATATAATTAAATTATACATTATATTATGCATTCATACACTTATAAATATTTTATGCTGAATTTTAAATATATGAAATAAATATTGTGCACTTCAAGAGAAACTCCTGTTGAAATGAAATCTTGAGTTGTGCTGTATCTGAAAGAAATGTCTGGGTCACAGTTCTAAATGTGATATATGATTAAGTGATGTTAAACCATAGGTGCAAATAATACTAAAATCAGTGCTGTCCATTGTTCAAATTCTCTAATGTTGATACTCTTTCCTGTTCAAAGCCCAGTATACATTTCCAACTCATGCTTTCTTACCTCTCTTTACATATTTCCCTTCTTCTCAAAAGAGTCAGCCCAATAGTAAAACATAAGGTTTGCTTTAAGAAATATACATAAAGATATATACAGTATTATTATTATTTGCTACTGCTGAGTGGCCTAGTGGCCTAGAGGCGAGGACTTTCACCTTCCACTCGGACAGATGTTTTTCTATCAGGGCTCAAAGAGAAAAAAAATCTGCTGTGAACTCTGCATAGGCATCAGGAAGGGCATTCAACCAGTGAATGCTCAGCTCCGTTCAGTTTCCCCAACTTCACCCCAATAAAAGGAATGGAAGGGTCATAAAAAGACACATTATCACTTGCTAATATCTATTATCACATCAATATAAATTAATGTAACATATGTTAAACCAGTTTGCAGCATATTGACTTAAACAAAGATGACCAACCTTTTCCATCCATTCAAATATATTTACTTTCAAAACTGGCAATTTGAGTCAAGGTGGTAGGAGGAAATGGTTTATTCTGCTTGCAAATTCCTATAATCATAGGGTTATAAATAGAACCAAGCCCATATCTGAAAACTTGATGCAATCTTGAGATGACTGTGCAATGTAATCTTTCACTGGTGCTCATCTGGGTATAGTTATGTATTTGATTATGTATTCTATTGCAAAGAATTAATACAAGATTAACTACTTCCTCAAAAATATGGACAGAGATATACTACCAAAATGCCTTTATCAGTCCAGCTCCTCACTTGAAGTAACATCTCTGAGCATACTTTTGCATAGGAAAGGCTTATCCCATCCTTTATATCCCTAAAGAAGCCCGGAGACAACCATATAGGTTTCTTTATGCTAACTTTCAGCACATGGAGTAAATTTCTGAATTCTTTAAAACGTTTTATACTTCAGCAGATAGAAAAGTAGAACTTTACACAGTAATTTCTATGAATGTTCTAAAACTCAGAATCACTTGGATATTTTTATTTATTTATTTTACAACCCTTCCTAGGTTTGGTTAAAAATTCCCAGATCCCATCACCATGCTAGCAGACAAAGATATGAGCATACAGAATACTAAACATGTATGTATGTTTTCCCACTAGATGATGAAATGAGCATGTATTCTAATGTTTTGTACCCAAACTAGGATCTTCCTTTTGAATTTAAAAAACAAAACAAAAACAAAACAAACAACCCAGTATTTTTATTCTGTGGCCATTACATTACATCCTTTGGTTTTAGTGGAGCTGACATGCTCATAAATCGCCTCTTCCTTTAGCTGTTATTTCTGCCTGGTAAATTGTTTTTTTATTCACAAGGCAATAAAAGGTCAGTAGAAAGGAAAAAATATATACTATTCCATCTCATAAAATAAAGTTAAATAGTATTTAGCATTTATATCTTTCCAGGGTAGTAATCAAAATATGGTTTATTTGACTGAATGAAGACCTATGATACTAAAAAAGATCAATCTAATGGTTCATTTAACAGAGGAAGATAAATCTTCAGGAATGTCATGTGGACATCAATGAGATCCAGTGCCAAATTCTACATAAGTCCCATGGAAACAGCAAGACTTTTAGAGAATAAGCAGGAGAAATCTTAACAGTTTGGCTACTGGACTTGGTTTAGGCCTTTCCCTAGATACTTAACAGTAATCCATAATTACTGTTTAAAATGTGGCTCAGGACAGAAATACCTTCAATATTTTCACTGCTGTCTATGGTCATTGTCAACTTTTTATTTACTTTAGCTTTACCAGCTACCAGGAATTACCACAGAATTCTGAAATGGCTTTTCTAGGTCACTGAACAGTCTGATGTTGAAATAATTTTGTATGTCTGTTAATTCAAGAAGGAAATTTCAAAGCAATGGGATTTTAGATATTGCAAGAGACTACTTTTGTGATCAAAACAGAAAACAGGTCATTAAAATATTCAAATTGAGAATATGTGTTTACAAAGGGATAAAACTGGCAAATCCCAGCATAATTTGTTGTTCTTGTCGCTTCTCAAATACATTCCAAGCAACACTTAATCAAAATTTTCTTTTTTCAAAAAGCTACATAAAAGGTAAGCAGGAAAAAAGTATATCTTTCCCAGAGACAAATTGTCCTGAAAATGCTAGACAAAGGTTGGTGTCAGTCTGTGCTCCATTCAAAATCCAAGAAAGAAATACTTAGACTCCGTAGATTAGAGGAAAAAAATCTTTTACTGAAAATTGAAGTGGTAGCATCAGGTAAAATTCTGAATCTGAGAAATTAGGCACACAAACCACATACACAAAGTGATGGAATTGTTCCCACCCCCCAAAGTTCAAAAGATTCTTCCAATTAAAAGTTCTGGATATGATCATGTGGGCATCTTCAGGTGGTGATGAGGCCTCTGTCCGTTGACCTTGGCATATTTTGATAAAGATTTGCAGCTGCACAAAGGAAAGAAAGCTAAGCGAGAAATAGAAAGCTAAAAGTAGGAATTTATACCCCCCCCCACTCCTCATTTACACAATACAAGAATGTAACACCTCCAGCTCTCTTTCCAGACAATTCCCCCCTCCGCCCCCCATTACTTATGGCAGCCAAAAGATGCAAAGCAGTAGCAGAAGATCTTGAAGACTGACAGCTGAGCTGAATTCAGCTGAATTCAGCCTAGCATTTTAAATATAGTGAACATTTCAAATCAGGATCATCAAGATTGTCTCAGAGAAGCTGATATGGGATGAAACATTGTGCGATGTGGATATTTCACAATCTCTTTGATTAGGAATTTATGAAAAGGGTATTTCTTTAGCATCTTTAGACAAAATGAGCTGTATGCCGTAAAATTGTGAAATCTTTTTTCAGCAAAATTTCAAAAGCATGACTGAGACTTGGTAGGTGTTGTCTCTGTCTTTCTCTCTTTCATTTTGCCATTAAGTCCATAATTACATAATGCTACCTGGAATGTGGGTTAACTTAAGGTAACTTGGAGTTTTAATTTTTATAATTCAGA
This sequence comes from Pseudonaja textilis, assembly GCF_049901715.1. Lineage (NCBI taxonomy): Eukaryota > Metazoa > Chordata > Lepidosauria > Squamata > Elapidae > Pseudonaja > Pseudonaja textilis. The sequence continues at coordinate 23,198,205 of NC_142008.1, read as the reverse complement.
TCATATACATCTGTAGTATAATCCTTAAAATGCCATTATTTCCCCACTATCTTCATGTATGTCTGTTTATTCTTAAAATCCTTTAAAAATTAGCAATTATTGTGTGTGTTTTGATGTGTATTTTCACAGTTTCATTTTAAGACAATGGTAGGCAGGCCTCAAAACAGAACAAAGAATAACAGAGTTGGAAGCAGAGGTGGTATTCAGCAGGTTCTGACCAGTTCTGGAGAACCAGTAGCGGAAATTTTGAGTAGTTCGGAGAACCAGTAAATACCACCTCTGACTGGAGATGTTATAGTATTCTTGCCCTGCCACGCCCACCAAGCCACGCCCACAGAACCGGTAGTAAAAAAAATTGAATCCCAACACTGGTTGGAAGGGACCTTGGAAGTCGTCTAATCCAACATCTTGCTCAAGCAGGGGACCTTATACCATGTCAGACAAATAGTCAGGGGTGGGCTGCTGAGGGTTTACAGGGATTTGGGAGATCTTCTAGTTAAAATTCTGCACAGTTCAGAAAACCCCTAAATCCCACTCCTGATTTGACCTGCCCCTCCCGCCCCTCCCAGGATTTCCATGGCAGCCTGTTTTGGATGCAGGTAAGTCCAGGGCGCACACAGAGGCTTGGAGAGGGCAAAAAAATGGACCTCCTGGAAATTCCAGAGAGCCTCTGGAGACCGGGACACTGTTTTTGACCTCCCGCATGCTCAAGGAAAGCCTCCAGAGCCCTGGGAAGGCAAAAATGCCTCCCGTGCCATGGTGCAGGAGGCTGACTAGGCCACGCCCACCATGGCCACACCCAGCCAGCAACTGGACGGAGAACCCAACTCTAAATTTTTTGAAGCTTACCCCTGCAACTAGTTGTCTTCCAATGTTGGAGCGCCTATAGTCTCAAGCCACTAAACCTGTTTCTGCAGATACAGTGCTCAAAATTATATAGTAAACTACCCAATCTTGAATAAAACCAGAAATGTTATGTATAAGATATCTAATCAGATTAATGCATCTAGAAAAAAGGTTTTAAAATACTTTTCAATTCCCCAATTAAAAAATTCATTCAGTATATAGATTCCCAACTATTTACATCATTATATTATGTTAGGTGCTAGACTATAATTTCAAAATAAAAGCATTTTCCTTTCCTTCTTTATATAAAATAATTGTTCACATAGATAGAAAGTTAGAATTTTCCTTTTTGCAAAGTTATTAAAATCATTGTATAAAGCTTTCTATTTTGCTTATGTCTAGGTTGAATGGTAAAACCATCTTCCACCAAGTGAAGGACAAATTATTATTTTTTAAATTAATAAATCTTTCCTAGTTGCATTTTCTTGGATTGGATATCATATACTCTATGCAAAGTATTTAATCCTTTGTTTTGTATCTATAAAATCTCACAAGACCTTATACGGAAGCAGCTACACAGCAATTTGTATACATCACATACAATCACCATTTGTTTATTGATGATTAAATGTTATACATTCAATGCCCAGAGTAACAAGAAGCAAAACTATGAATTATACAGGCCTTTTAATGAGTGAGAATGATGTAGCAAATTAATTGAACATTATATTTGATACATTTCTGGCTTGTTCTCCTAGTGATCAAACACTGAGTGACATACAATCATCAAGTAAAGCTGCATTTTGTCCAATTAAAAGATTCATATGAGGCCCATAAAGCTAGTTAAATGTATTATATTTGTTTATCTATAGTAGGGGTCACTAACCTTTTGGACCTCAGGGACCACCAAACTCATAATTTTAAATCCCACGGACCACTAATATGAATCCAGTACGCTGCTCGCTGAAGTGCCTGGACTCCCACTGATGGGATGAGGTCCTTCAGGCACTTAGCTTGGCTGCCTGTTTCTGCAACCTTAAATATGCAAAGAATCATTTGGAGCTGTTTCCCACAGAAAACAAAACACCGGAATCTCTCATTTCTCTTTGCCCCCCTCTGTCCCCAGGGGAAGGGGGCAACCTGATGCTGGGTGGTGGGAATCTGATGTCTGGAGGCTGATGAGCCTCATGCTAAAGACCAGATGGCTGGTGGGGAGGTGAAGCAACAGGGGTGATACCGGCGATGGATGGACTGATGCACATGGGAAATTGCAGCATCAAAGCCCTTCCTGGATGTTTCCCGGCCTGTGAGGGGTGGGAGTGGGGGTAAAGGAACCTCTGAACTGGTGTTGCCTCCTGCTTCCTGCCTACATGCATTGAGGAGGTCAAGCGGCTGCCAGCGATGCCCTCAGGTGAATATGTTGCAAGGGGGAGGTTTGACCCCTCCCTTCAGGAGCCGCAAAGCACTTGCCACCCCTCTGGCAGCTGCCAAGCTTCCTCCTTCCTGCTGGGCATGTGAGTGCTTCTGGCAGGGAGGAAGAGAAACATGGTTGGAGGCAGCCCCAGAGGGACGGCGAGTGCTTTGTGGCTCTTGAGGGGAGGGGTCGAGCCTCCTCCTTACAACATCTTCACCTGTGGCCTTGCCTGCAGCTCAGTAGGTCCACGCTCTTCCCATTGCTGCTTGGCCTCCTCGATGCACGGAGTCAGGAGGCAGCAGCAACAACAAGGGTTTGCTAGGGATTGCCTCACCTCCCTGCCAGCCATCTGTTCTTCAGCACGTGGCTCATTGGCCTCCAGACATCAGATTCCCACCACCCAGCACCAGTTCAGAGGTTCCTTTCCCGCCACTCCCATCCCCTCACAGGCCAGGGAACACCCAGGAAGGGCTCCAATGTCACGATCTCCCGTGCATTACCCTCCCTCCCTGTTTGCATCAGTCCATCTGCTGCTCATATCACCCCTATTGCAGACACAGGTGCGCTATGGACCATCAAAATTTTCTCATGGACCACCAGTGGTCCGCGGCCCACCAGTTGGCAGCCACTGCTCTATAGTAAAGACAGGTTCAGAACTAAGTTTTACAACCAACTCATACAAAATCTATGCATTGTATATCCTCTAATATTACAATTAAGTTTTTATTCTCAATTTTCTTTGTCAATCAAGGAGTTTGTTTTAGCTTTGAAAGTTTTCTAGCTCATCGTCTTACAATCTGATTTACAAGCATTTCTTGTTCTATGGTTTAAAATTACATACAACCATTAAATAGTTTATTGACCTGCTTTTTCTACAAATTCCAATTGTAACACAATAACTTATTTGAAGTGCATTCTACTGTTTTTAATTCAATTGTGCAAGATATTTTAAGGATATTTTTGCAAAAAGTCAGACAAAATGAGGCATTTCCTCCTTAAAACTAGGGCTCAATGGGCTAACAATAACTTATCTTTTCAATGGGAAAGGAAATTCATTTATATATCATAAGCAGAATGTGATACAGGACACATGAAGAACTCTTTAAAAAACAGATTACTATAAAATGTTTATGCATTTTCATGCACATGCACTTTATGTATTTTCATGCTTGTATTTTGCCTAATGCATATTTTTTATATACGATTTTGATAATGTAATGAATGTTTGTTCATTATATTCATCAGAAATGGGCAACCTGCAGTTCCAAGGCTGAATCGATTTTTGCAGCCCCTTAGAACTCCCTTTGATAATAATTGCCTGAAACGAACACAATTATATTTTGCTGATAAACTAGAATAGCCTAAATAACTGGAATAAGCCCAAGTTTGGGAGGGAAACCACCTCTCCCAAACTTGTTCTAAAATTCTGCCCCTTTATATATATGATGTTCCTCTACTCCCTTGGTAGCTTTCAGATTTCCCCAAAAGTTAAATGTCATGCTTGAACCCCAAAATATCACCTATCCATGATTTGCTGCTACATACTCACCTTTGTTAAGAGTTTTCATTACAGAATATCATATTTTTGATTAGCAAACTAAAATGCAAGCTTTGGACAACTTTTCAGTTCATGAATTGATCTAAAATGAAAAATGTGCATTCAAAACAAATTAAACAAAAATTTTGCCCCATTCTACAGTATTAACTCTGCTCTACCTTCCCTATCTACTTAATTTTTTTGCGTATCACAATTGGGTTGAACCTTTCATTTCACTTGCAAGGATTAAAAGATGGTTAAACTTCCTATTTTGCAAAGATTAATGTTAGCCCTTGACTGCTGAGAAAAAGAAAGATATAAAAAATATGTAAATAACAGTGCTTTTAGCAGCTTTTTCTGGATGGCAGATATGCTGATTACTAAATATGAATACTGATTTAAGGTCTTCTAAGCCCTCAATTCTCTTTCTCCTGAAATGAACTTAGCTGAGAAGTGAATTGACAGCAAACATACAGTATATATCTGGTGATTAGAAGATGCACCCAGCTATATGGAAGATGTTAATTAGTTTTTTATAAATAGCCATGTGGTTTGAATAATTCCTCGTTTCCATCACTACCACCCCATATACAAGATATTACATTTCTAAACTAGATTAAAATTAATTAGTCGTGTAATGACACCTCTCTCTCAGCTTTCAACATCTTCATATGTAATAAGAAATAGATCTCCTTACAAAAAAGAACCATTAGTACAATTTTACTTCCAAACAGGTATTTATATAATTGTATTGTTAGCTTCTAAGAAATCTGATTATCTATAAAAACATTAATTTGAAAATACCCTCTAAAAACTCTCCTGGTTTTAGAGTTAGAACTGCTTCCTGCAGTTACAAAAAAAACAAATACCAAATTTCTGGATATTTATTTTATTTATATCTCACCTTTATTATTTTTAAACAACTCAAAGTAGCAAATATATATAATGCTCCTTCCTCTTCCTATGTTATTTCCAATAACTATCCTGTGAGGTGAGATGGGTTAAGAGAGAATGACTGGCCCTAGGTCACCAGTTGGCTTTCATGTCTAAAGTGGGATTAGATTAGAATTTACCATTCTAAATCATGTGTGCACACACACACACACATATGCAGATCATGTTTGGGTCTTTTCCCATGTAAAATTGAGTGTATCTTGGCAATATTTCAATGAGATCCCACTTGCCATCTTCAGGCTGGTTCTTTTGGCTTTGTGCTTGTGTGAGCAAAGCGTGATCGGAGCTGCCGTCTCCCTATATATACTGGTGGGGAGGTTGGCTGTGTTGTCATTTCTTGATTGGTTGATGGAATTGATGTTTGCAGATTGGCTGGCTTTTTCATAAGAACATATGTGGCTGAGGTATTGGCTGTGAGTCTATCAGCCTCCTATGTTGTAATGACCTGGGTAATGGGCTGTGTGATGACTTTCTGAATTCTATTGTTTTGACATCCTGGGTCTTGTGCTGCAGTCTCCTGGGTCATTGGCTGTGTTGCAACATCCTAAGGTTTTGTGGTGTAACGTCCTGAGTTCTGTGATGTGATATCCTGAGCGGGTGGCTGTGATGTGATGTTCCGGGTTTTGGTTTGGCTCCGAGTTTGAGGCCTGGACATGTGTTCATGGCGTGTGTCCGTTTGCTTGTTTTGGGAGTAGGGGTGTGGCAGCTGGTGATGCAGCCATGGTCTGGTTTCAGGACAGTGGTTGTCTTTCGTCTATGGGATGGGTTTGGGTTTGAGTCTGGTGAGGGAGAATAGTGGTGGCGTCATGTGTTGTTTTGGGTCTGGTAGTTGGTTTTTGTGGCTGGGACTCGTTTGTTGATAAGGGCTAGTTTCCAGATGTCTGGTAGGCTGGAGGCATCATCCCATTTATTCATGTTATGGGGGTGTTTCTATATTTCGATGGCTTCCCTGATTATTCTCTTTTTGAAGTGTTCACTATTGGAGATTAATTTGGTTCCTACAAAATTAATTTCATGTCCTGTGGCTTTAAGGTGATGGAAAAGGGAGGAAGTATTTTCTTCTTTTCTGACTGCATTCTTGTGTTCTGCGATGCGTACATTTATTCTCCTGCTGGTTTGTCCAATGTATGTGGCTGGGCAATTGTTGCATGGTATTTCATAAACTCCTTGGTTTTCTAGCTGGATCTTGTCCTTGGGGTTTCATAGGATGTTGGCTATTTTTTGGTTAGTGCCGAAGGCTGTCCTGATATTGTGTTTGTGGAGAATTTTGCTGATTTTATCTGTGGTGCCTTTGATGTAGGGGAGGAGGGCGATACCATTGTTCTGTTCTGTGTCTTGGTTTCTAGGGGGTATCTCCCTTAGGATTAGGTTGGTAATTATGCTTCTTTGGAATCCATTGGAAAGACCCAAACACACCAAGGCCTGCATACCTGTACCTGTGAAAATCTACGAATATATACAAAAGGCAATGTGATCATATATATATATTCAGCTGCACATATATCACAATGCATTTTGACCCCTTGGTAAGAAAGCAGAAGTCTATCTTCATTTAAAAAAATAATAATTTATTCAGCTTTAATTTGGACTTAGAACCTAATATGTTGTGGTAAAACTTCTAAGTTACATTCTCTACATACATCCTCCCCCTTCTCTGTCTTCTGAATAATAGCTCTATTTCCCATTGGCATGACACTGAAGTGGACTCATCTCTGGCTGACAAATTATATCAATCAAAAGTCTATTGTATATTTGACTTGTATTGAATCAGAGCAGCTGCTGAGTTTTTTAAGTGCATGGCTTTTACAGACAGGAAAATCCAAGTGGCCTGGCAGAGTGCTTGAAATAATGAGATGGAGCTTTGTTTGTTCTGAAGCTGATATTATTGGAGGCTTACTCCTATATTTATAACCTGCTTGATACCATTTGATCAAAATTTTAACATTTTTGTTTAATTACTGGCAGGTATAATATTTTTTAAGAGCTTACTCTTATGCTGGCATGTGGAGAAGTACTTGAGCATATGCAACAGGTGCTGGTTCAATTAATTTAAAGAATCACGTGTCAGATACAAGATGGCATGAAAATCATCTGCCTGAGAGTATGGCTTATCTTTTAATCAGAGTAAAATAATCAAGATCAGTCTTCCCCATCCAAGTTCTCTGTAGATGTATCCACTATCCAGAAAGCATATATTAAAAGACTCTTAGAAGAACCTGTATTGGGAATCTAGCTACGTAGATAGACAAATAAGCTAGTCAGGTAAAAAGGCAACATGATCACATTGTGTCTTCATTCTACTTCGTTCTTTATAAATAAGAATGAATAAAATCCACTAATTTAATGTACCTTCATGAATCTGAATGCATCCCAGCTGAATTCAATGACTGAAGTAGGGGATTGACTGTGTTCTTGAATTCAACCTATTTATTTTCCTAGCAGAATGCTACAAGTGCCACCAAAAAGAAAGAATGTCTCCACTCAGAGCTGGCATTATTCTTTAAGACATTAGTAAAGCCTTTTGCTGATGGCCATCCATAGTGCCCCTCCCTTTGTCCTTCATCTTCTTCCTCTTATTTTCCAAAGAGTGGCTTAAGTAATTTCTTTGCAGTGTTTTTAGGTATCAGCATTCCAGGACTATGGTAAGAATTATTTTTTTATATAACGTTACTATTATTCTTTTAGGCATTTAACATTCAATTCACACAGTGCTTCAGGGTAATAAATGTAAAGCAAATTGGTGAATTTCTCTGCACCTACAAATCCCCTTATCCCTGTGCATAAAGCATACTGACTGGTACTGATAGAATGTATTACTTAGCAGATATGGAAAGTCAAAACTGGCATAGCCCAATTTAAGAATATTCTCCATGCCAAACAGATGGAGGCAATAACACAAAAATACTGCTGGTAAAATACACTCAGCCATATTTCTGATTTAGTGTGGTTCAGAGAACTTTGGAAGCAACTAAAAGGAATTTTCCTTCTTAGCTAGCCTAAATGAGGACAAAAGGGAGAATTGTCCAGAGTACAAACGATGACCTGTAAGATTAAAAAGAAGTCTCTCTGTTGAAATTTTATCATCACTTGTATGTGACAAAGCACCAAAAGACAGGATTCTGGCAGGAGCAATATATTTTCTTCAGGGTAGTAAAATCATCAGCAAGGTGTCTGCATGTGTGTAGCACTGCTTGAATATGAAAGCAATTTTCTGAAGCTGGGCTCTGCTTAATTCTATTGTTTTCGTCAAGAACGAATATTCTGGATCGCAATTTTCAGTGACTGATTGTAATGAGCACAGGATAGGAAAATGGATGAGCAGCTTCCTGGGTGATTGCTGGGCCAGGCTCTGATATCATTGGCAGCAATATTTGCATCTATCCTTAAAGAGATTAAATGTTAGCAAGGTTTCAGTACATTTATCTGCCTGGCATCTGGCAACGGGTTTTCCTATTAAATTAAAGTAGGCAAAAGGGCAAAAGAAAAGGAGAATGAGGAGGGAAAAATAAGGGAAAAGAGATAGATGGTATCTCAGTTTCGACCCATTTCAGAGAGAGCAGCATCAGTAAAAGAAGAAAGAATGTACATTATTAGATGCTTAATAAATATGTATTTAATACTGTTGTTGTTGCTTGCTCACAGTACCAGAAATTTTTAACTGTAGTGTAGTAAAAATAATCTCAGTGAGAATAGTCTTGATCGCACCCACATGTTTAAGTTAGCGTCTCCTAAATTAAATTACTCAGAAACTCATTTTCTATATGGCATTCTGAGTAAAACTGTGCTGCTCTTCTTAATATTTTCCTATGTAGTGACATTTTATTGTTCTATTTTACTTTTTTTTTTTAGATGTTCACAAAAACACAAAACTTGTTTGTTTTGAACTTGGAACAAAACAATTCAAAGAAAAGGTTCTATTCGTGTGTTCCCAGTTGGGTGAATTATGATGTAACAAAGCGTGGAACATTTATGATTGTCCTTGGTATTTTACCTTAGCACCACAAAGGAAGACGGGATGGAAATCCACCCTGAATGGTGTCAGCCAGCCAATAATCAGAAAAAACAGCCACATTCAATGTGGAGGGGGGACACTTCATTTAGCAAACATTCTGAAAAGCCAACAACAGAAAAGAGTTTATATCAACTCACAAAAGTTAAAAAGAAGAGAATGTCATTAGCACAAGAGGACAAGAGCAGAGCTTACAAACTACCTTGAAGATGAAATGTTAAATCTTGACCTTTTTAAAATAAATATTTTTTATTTTTTTAAGTTCAATATAGCAGCAGGGCATAAGACGTCAAGCTCAACAATTCCACAACTTCAGCAACATTGCGTACAACTATGTTGCAATTGTTTATTCTAGTTATTAAATATTTAATTGATCTTTTTAGCCTACCAAACACTAAAGCAGGGGTGTCCAACCTTTCACCTTCCCTGGGCCACATTAGAAGATGAAAATTTGGTTTGGGCCACACATAAAATAACAGTAACGATACCGATCATCCCAAAAAACCATAGAAAACATAGTTAACATATTAAATTTATTTGGAAATGAAGTTAGTGAGGTTTTTATTATTTATTATTAATTATTTATTAAAAATTATTTATTTTTTATCACGGTTTTTTTATCACAGTTTTTTTATCACAGTTCATTTTCCGGCTAAATTTTGCGGGAGAAAGCTCGCCCACCTACCTCTCCTCCTGCAAATGGCCCGGCTGGATGAGGCAGGACTGGAAGGCAGAAGCAGCAGCAGCAGCGGTGGGGGCAGAAGCCTTCCCCGCCACCGCTGCTGCTTCTGCCCCCGCCGCCGCCACCGCCGCTTCTTCCCCTGACACCACTGCTGCTTCTGCCCCCACCACCGCTGCCCCCGCCGCCGCTTCTGCCCCGCCGCTTCTGCCCCTGCCGCCACTGCTGCTTCTGCCCCCGCCGCCGCCGCTTCTTACCCCGCCACCACTGCTGCTTCTGCCCCCGCCGCCACTGCCCCCGCCACCGCCGCTTCTGCCGCCGCTTCTGCCCCCACCAACGCTGCTGCTTCAGCCCCCGCCACCACCCCCGCCGCCGCCGGGGGCAGAAGCAGTGGTGGTGCCGGCGGCGGCAACAGCAGGAGATGGCGCTCTGACGGCGTCCACCTTTTCTCTTGCTGCTTGGCCTGGCGCTCACCTCGCCCCGCCTCGCGCCTGCCTCTCCTCCTCCTCCTCACTGGCTGTGGCACGATGGTTGGGGTGGGCACTGGGCCGCATTACGAGGCGACCTGGGCTGCATGCGGCCCGTGGGCCGGACAAACCTGCACTAAAGGTACCAGGGTTGCTTACATAACATTGCCTTTTGTGATAACTTAGTTAATAGAAAAACAAAACTGTAGCCTTTGTTGATTTAAAGGGTTAAAAAATATATTGATGCAGGCTGCAAGTGCAGTATCAAAACCCTGGTACTTTTTCTACTTGTGTTGTAAAAATAAAAAATAAAAGACAGAGGTAGAGCCATAATCCTTCTTTTTTTTATTGTTCCTGCAGGTATCCTTGACTTTCAATATGCATCCTTTGTAAATTACATCCTCCTCATTAATTTCAGTCCCAAATTGCCCACAAGTTAAAATGGCCCTCAGTGGGGGGCAAGCTTCCATGAGTTTCCAGTTTTTCAAAGGTGAAAATGAGCAGATCTAAACAACCCAATCTTCTAAGCCTATTTATTGCATTGAGGCAAAAATGCAGATATGTAGAGTATTCTTTTTATATCAAATCACCATCAATTTTGGAATTTGACTGTGAAGTGTTGCAGAAACAAAGCGTGATTTTTGCAACTTTTCCCCTTTCATTAATTCTCTTCATGAATGGTTATGCATCTTGATGGAGAAGGCTTTTAGAATATCTTTATTGCAAAAGATGTAGACTTTATTTATTCACCTCATTAATTTAATCTTTTGGGATAAATGGAAAGACTCTCCCATACACAGTTATTTATCCCAATTCTTATTTATGCAAAATTAAGATTATTAGTGATATTGAACCTCTCTTTCAGAAAGTCTAAATATTGTTGTCTTATCATGATGAAGTTCTAAGAAGCTCCAGGATTCCAAAGCTTCCATTTAAAATTGGTGGGTTTTATGTGCCCCAGAACATTCTCAGTGACAGTAGTAGTAAAGTCTCACAGTGTGTCATCAGGGAGGGCTACAAATTTAGCCTTAAGATATATTATGTTCACGCTATGGAGATTTGTTTTACTCTAGACTAAAATCAAAGAAGCTATTTCCTAAATCAGCCTCTAATCAACCCGTCAAATTTATGACTCTTCTATCATACCAATGATTCATTTTGGTATGAAATGAGTCATATTTTGTTGCTTAAAGCAAACATACTGTGAGTCAGAATTGGGATAAATCACCACTGATTAACTGGATATAAATTCCTTCATTTATACAGGTTTTCACATATATACAATTTGAGATTTTAGAATCAATATCCCTGGATAGCAATAATAATTCTCTTTCTACAGAGATAATGTCCTGAGACAATGCTATCTCCACATATAGTTCTCTTATTTTCTCTTTCAAACTTCCTACTGAGACCTATATGCAGGTTGCCTCTCCTGATAATCTACCTAGACCATCTAGGGCTGGATATGGGGAGCTGCAGTTTTGTAGTCATTAATTTGGGGGACTTCCGGAGAACAAATGGTAAAAAGAAGACAGTTAAAAGCAGAGCCAACAACCCCAATGGAGTGAAGAGCCAGCAAGGAGAGCACAAAATAGCAATCACTTTTGCTCAAACTACATGTAAAGGTAGAACAAGAAGCAATGGATTGAAACTTTTTTATTTATTTTATTTGGTTTGTCAATTGCTTACAAGATAATAGGCATAAGTAAAAACATAGTTATGAATACATGGATATATATAAGAAAAATAAAAGAAACAATAGGATAGGGATGGTAGGCACGATTGGTGCACTTATGCACGCCCCCTATAGACCTCTTAGGAAAGGGGTGAGGTCAATAGTAGAAAGTCTAAGGTTTTAGGGGTTTGTCTAAGGTTTTAGGGGTTTGGGGAAGAAACCACAGAGTCAGGTAGAGTATTACAGACATTGACCACTCTGTTGCTGAAGTCATATTTCCTGCAATCAAGTTTGGTGCGATTAACCTTGAGTTTGTATCCATTGTTTGCTCTTGTATTGTTATGGTTGAAGCTGAAGTATTCACTGACAGATAGGACATTGCAATGTATGATTTTATATACTATACTTAGATCAGACCGAAGGCAGCATAGTTCTAGCTTTTCTAGGTCTAGAATTTCAAGTCTGGTGGCATAAGGTATTCTGCAACGAGTAGAGGAGTGGAGAACTCTTCTTGTGAAATATTTCTGGACTTTCTCAACTGTGTTAATATCAGATACGTAATGTGGGTTCCAGACTGATGAGCTGTATTCAAGTATTGGTCCAGCAAATGTTTTGAATGCTCTAGTTAGTAGTGTAATATTACCAGAGAAAAAGCTATGGAAGATTATGTTAACAACTCTTAATGCCTTTTTGGCTATGTAGTTACAGTGGGCTCTAGCACTTAGATCATTAGAGATGAGTACTCCAAGATCCTTGACAGAGTTTGGATAATCAAGAAGGTCTTGACTATTCAGTCTGTATTTTATTTTCTGATTTTTTTTGCCAGTATGTAAGACAGAGCATTTATTTGTTGAGATTTAAAGTTGCCATTTGTTTGACCATTCTGATACATAGTCAAGGTCTTTTCGAAGGGTAGCAGTATTGTCTGTGGTGTTGAATAGCTTTACATCATCAGCAAAGAGAATGCAGTTGCTCTTAATATGATCACAGAGGTCATTTATGTAGAGTATGAAAAGAGTTGGTCCTAGAACACTGCCTTGTGGGACCCCACTGTTTACAGGTACAGAATTTGATAGGACGCTCCCAATTTTGACCATTTGTTGTCTGTTTGACAGGAATGCTTTTATCCAGTTATGCAGGTGTCCAGAGATACTAATCAAGTATTAACTAATTAAGGAAAGGACCAAACTAGAAATAAGAAGAAATTTCCTGAAAGCTACAGTTAATCAGTGGAATGGCTTGTCTTCAGAAGTGATGAGCGCTCCATCGTTGGAAGTTTTTAAGAGATTGGACAACAACGTGGCTGAAATGGTTAGGGTGTCCTGATTGAGAAGACTAGAAGATATCCAAAATCACTTCCAGCTGCTATTCTGCAGTTGGTACTGTTAGGAATGTAATTCACCTCCATAAGATGGAGCCAGAAACCTGGGTTGTCTTAGTCTTAGTCTCAGAAGAGAGTGTGAGTGAGTCTCTGTTTCTTTCTGTTGGAGAGTTTTGCCGTTTCTATATTGACTGTTATTCATGGATTTGATGTAAGTCTGATACTGAACTGTTTTTGACACTGGACTTTGTTATTGGATTATCCCTGGATGAAAACTGACTGATTTTACCTGTGAATGACTTTGAACTTTGCTTAAACATTTCTGGAAGTAAAAACCTACATTTACTGTACTATGTCATTTACTATATCTGTGTGCTATGTGTGTATTATTCAAACACTTCTCTCACTATGTCTCCCTGTATGCGCTCATTCTCCTAATGGGAAATTACCTCAACACTGGTTATGGGCCCAGAACATACCAGGCTCAGATAACTGAGAGTTAGTGTGAATACACAATACTGTATACAAACAGCTTTTTACTGTTTAATTGTGGGTTACTGTCCTGGTAAAGATGGCACAAGACACTTCAACAAGTCTATCACTGATAACCCGGTTGGGTGGAACAAACTATGTTTCCTGGTCTATGAAGTGCAGTCTACTTCTGCGTAGAGTAGGCTTATGGAATGTAGTTCAAAATCCACTGAATATAAATGCTTGGGATCCAGCTAATGAGGATTATGCCAAGAAGCTTGCTGACTTTAAACAGAACAACGAACGAGCTCTTTGTATAATTGGACTAACACTGACTGACCAGAAGCTAGTCCATATTCATGAAGAAGAGTCTGCTGCTAGGTGTTGGGAGAATTTGAAGCGGATTTATGTTCATGACAGTGTAGGTGCACACATACATCTTACACGTAACCTGTTTAGAGCACGTCTTCTGAAAGGTGGAGATATGTTAGCTCATTTGAACTTCATGAAAAGAACTTTAAAAGAGCTACATGAAAAAGAACTGATATTTTCAGAGCTGCATCAAATTTACATCATTCTTTCCTCATTGGATGAAAGTTATGATGATTATGTATCTTCACTTGAAGTCCTGCCCAGAGATAAACTGACATTGACTGACATAACCGGAAGGTTGTTAAAAGAAGCAAGAAGATGGCTGGACAGGGACCAACTGAGGAAGAAACTACTACAAGAAGAGGATTTGTCTTCAACTGCCTATACTGTTAAAAAATGCTTTTCTTGTGGGACTAGGGGACATATAGCTAAATTCTGTAAGAAGGGAAAACAACAGAATACTAGTAAACACCAGAAGACTAAGAAGAATGTTAGTCTAGCAATTCAACTGTAAACCATGATTTGTGGGTTGTTGATAGTGGAGCATCTCAATACATTACTAAAGCTAGAAAAAGGTTTGTAAAGATGTCCATAAGTAAGCAACCTGTATCATTGGCAAATGGATGGAAGATTAAAGCATCAGGTCAAGGTACTGCATATTGTTCTTGTATAAACGAACATTTAACAAAACTGAATGTACCTAAACTGAAATTTAATTTTCTATCAGTAAGGGCTTTAGTTAATCTTGGTTATGTAGTAACCTTTAGGGAAGATAACTGTATAATAGAGAAAGAGGGTAAAAGTGTTACTGCTACTTTAGAGAATGATTTATATGTGATATATGATGACCAGTTGAAGATGGCTAACTCAGTTTATAACAATGTTAAGCCACATGATGAATGTATACATTTACCGCATAGATATCTAGGGCACATTAATTTCAAAATGCTCAAACAAACTGTTGAATTGTCAGAGGGAGTAAAATTGAAACCCTGTAGCAAGTATTTAAACTGTAATGCTTATAGCCAAGAGAAGAATAAGGTTACTCCTGCAAACAGACTAAATAGGTTTAAGACCAAAGAACATTTAGAGGTTGTTTTTGCTGACATAATTGGTCCTAAAAAATCAAGTTTGGAGTTGCCTGCTATATTTTTAGTATTAGGGACCATTACTCATGATATGGTTTCTGCTATCTTATGAAAAACAAAACAGAAACATTCCAACATTTCTTTAACTGGCTAAGGTTTGCTGAGAGAAAAATGAGGAGTAAAGTAATTATTTTAGTGACTGATAATGGGACTGAGTTTGTTAACAAAAGATTCCAAACTATGCTGAAATTGGCTGGTGTTGAGCATAAATGTTCTGCACCTTACAGACTACAACATAACTCATTTGTAGAATGAAGAGGGCAAACATTAGAAGCCATGGCTTATACTATGTTATCTGATTTAGGTTTACCTGAAACACTGTGGGGTGAGCCATTATGTGTAGCAATCATGTGTTAAACAATGTGGTTAACACAACAACTGGAGAATTACCATTCACTCTTTGGCATGGCAGAAAACCAAATTTAAGTTACCTACACACATTTTGAGCTCCAGCATGGGTCCATATTCCCTCACAAGTAGGAATGAAAGGGCAACATAGAGCTAAGAAGTTATTTTTTGTAGGTTACAAGGCCAACCATAGATCATTTAGATTTTGGGATCAAGGCACAGCTCATGTTTATTGTAGTGCTGGTGCAAAATTTCTTGAGCATGTTGGATGGGATAAACTGGAACAGGAATCCAGCAATGATATTATTATTGACACCCAAATAGTCCCTAAAGATAAAATCAGTAAACCACAAATAGCCATTAAAGAGGAAGCACAGGAGGAAGTAGTAGAACAGGCACAGGAAGAGGTAAGAGAACAGGAGCAGGTGGCACAGGTGAGTCTACCAGTTAGCCCTGTAATACCAAGACGTTCAACCCGAGTAACATGGCCACCTGATAGATATCAGGCTAGTATTGTATGCCAAGTGAATACAGTTCCAAGTAACTATAGTGAACTAAAACTGTATCCTGCTGAGGATCAAGCTGCTTGGCAGAAAGCAATGGATAAGGAACTAGAATCATTAAAAAAATTGGAGGTATATGAAAATGTTAAGTTACCACCAGGTAAACATGCCATAGGATGTTAATGGGTTTATAAACTGAAGACAGGTCTGGATGGGACTGTTACCCATAAAACCAGATTAGTAGCACAAGGGTTCAATCAGCCAGCAAATGACTATGATGAGGTGTTTGCGCCTAATCTGAAGGCTACTACATTAAGGGCAGCATTAGTGTAGGCAGCTAAGGAGAAATACATTATATATCATTTGGATGTAGAGACGGCATATCTGCATGCACCATTGCAACACACTATATATTTAAAGAAACCTTTAGGTATGATAATACAACTGATTGCTAGAGATTGAAAAAAGAGTCTTTATGGTTTAAAGCAATCAGGATATGAGTGGAACCAATGTTTAGGGAAAGAATGAACTAAGATAGGTTTTGTAGCTGGTATAGCTGATTCATGTTTGTTTAAAAGAGAAAGTAATGGTGTAATTTCATTGTTGCTATTGTTTACTGATGACATAGCATTAATCACCAAAACTGAACAAGAAGCTACTAAAATAATTTCACTGCTAGAACAGAAATTTAAGATAAAACAATTAGGAGAAATCAAACAATATCTTGGTTTAAAGATAGATAGAACTAGGGGAGGATACAAAATTTCACAGGCAGATAAAATTAACCAATTACTAAAAAGTTTTAAAATGGAACTTTGTAAGCCAGCTAAAACACCAATGAGCCAGGAGTTTAGCCATAGTGATGTTCAAAGTCCTCTTTTTGATAAGAACATTTATCAGTCTTTGATTGGTAGTTTATCTTATCTCAGTAATTGGTCAATGCCAGATATAGTATACAGTATTAATCAATTAGCGAGATTTAACCCTGAGCCGACTGAAAGGCACTGGCAAGCTGCTAAACGTGTGTTAAGATATCTGAAACAAACAATGCATTATGCATTGTATTTGGAGCCAAAAGATGAACTGAATTTAACTGCATATGCTGATGCAAGTTTTGCTACAGACATAAATACAGAAAATCTACATCAGGTACTGTAGTATTATTAGGAAAAGCATTGATTGAATGGAGGTCTATTAGACAGAAACATCTAAGTTTGTCAACAATGGAGACTGAATTCTCATGTCTGTCTTTACTATGTACAGATTTAGTTTTGTATAAGCAACTACTAATTGACATGGGAATTGATGTAACAGATCCTATTGTTGTTTATGAAGATAACCAATCAGCAATACAGATGGCTTCAAATATTGCTGTTAAAACAAGAATGAAACACACAGATTTAAGATATTTAAATGTGAGACAATGTATGCTAAGTAAGATAATTAAGCTAGAATACTGTATGTCAGAAAACAATATAGCAGATCATTTTACAAAGGCCCAGGGCTCTGTAAAGCATAAGGCTTGCTGTGAAGATTATGGACTTAGAATGTAAGGTTGTATATATTGTCCTACCCCAAGGGGAGAATGTTAGGAATATAATTCACCTAACAGCTATTTGGGTTGGAAATATATAAACCAGGATAAACATTTTAATACTGTATCTTTAAGAGCATGCCAAAAACTGCAATTTGGTGTGGTTTGGCAAATGGCCATAAGATGGAGCCAGAAATCTGGGTTGTCTTAGTCTTAGTCTCAGAAGAGAGTGTGAGTGAGTCTCTGTTTCCTTCTGTTTGCTGTTCCTATATTGACTGTTATTCATGGATTTGATGTAAGTCTGATACTGAACTGTTTTTGACACTGGATTTTGTTATTGGATTATCCCTGGATGAAAACTGACTGATTTTACCTGTGAATGACTTTGGACTGTGTTTGAACTTTGCTTAAACATTTCTGGAAGTAAAAACCTACATTTACTGTACAGTGTATCTGTGTGCTATGTGTGTATTATTCAAACACTTCTCTCACTATGTCTCCCTGTATGCGCTCATTCTCCTAACGGAGAATTACCTCAACAGGTACCTTTATGGACACTGGATTCATATATTTCCTTCACCAATTGCTTTTAAAAATTGCTTTAATAATCGTTTTTCAGGTATTAGGAATCCTGTATCGACACATTTTACATTGGGTGAATTTCCTACAATCCTAAATGAAAGAAGTTGTCATGGCTTCCAAATTAGGCTTCAAGATGCAGATAGATCAGTCCCACTGGATGCTGCCATTATAGACAGACTTTATTCAAAAGATGTTATGGAATGGGAACATGTTATACTGAACAAAACTGGGAATTACCCAAAGTGGATTTAAAAATTACATACTGCAAGAATGATATGGGAAAATATGTTATACTGGACACAGAAATGAAAGTGATTGATGTCTTCATAATTAAAACAACCAATTATCAATCAACTATTTACAAAATCTGCACTACTATTACTATTAATCTTCCCATCACTCCTTATCGCCCATCCCCTCCCACTTGTGACTGTATGACTGTAACTTTGTCATTTGTATCCTTATGATTTATATTAACTGTTTTCTAGTATGATTTGATTGCTTATTGTACCCTATGACTATCATTAAGTGTTGTACCTTATGATTCTTGACTCTTGACAAATGTATCTTTTCTTTTATGTATACTGAGAGCATTTGCACCAAGACAAATTCCTTGTGTGTCCAATCACACTTGGCCAATAAAGAATTCTATTCTATTCTAAACCAGCTAAATAACAGACTAAAAGAGTGGTCAGGATAACTTTCCTATATTGGATTTATAAAAGGAATTTATTAAATCCTTGAAAATTGTTGTGAAAAGGGGCAAAGAAAAAAACCAAGTTCTAGAAAATTATTTTATGGAATTAAAAATCAAATTAAAGATTGCTAAAAGTAAAAAGTAAAATAAAGGAATATAAAATTGGTTTATCTGATCAAAGTTAAAATCTCTGATATCTCTGGTAACCATTAATAAAATTTTGCTGATGAGGACTGAACAATGGGGCTTTAAAGATTTGTTTTTAAATAAACAATGAGATATTGGAAGGGGAGATATGAGATAGGGAAGAATTTTAATATAAAGTGCTGTTACTGAAATTGTGTATCCTTGTTGTGATGAAGCAGGAAGTCATTTTTCTTTTTCTTTACTATATTCATTTTTTCTTTTTTTCTAATTTCTTTTTTTCCTACACTTTCTATTTTTCCTTTTTGTTGTTATATTTTAGCTTGTATTAGATTTTTTTCGATTGTAATATTTAATAATATTACTATTAAAAGAAATAGTGAATAGTTTGGGGAAATGTGATGGGTAAATATTCATGAATGTATTAAAATATTTTTAATGATAACATAAGAGTGTGGCATCTTATGCCAACATATATTGCTCCTAGAATTCAAATCACACAAATCACACAGCTTATTAATCTACAAAAGCTCTTATTGTATACCACTTGCTTAATGTCACCCACATGCATTCTCATATATCCATTGGCCAAGTTCATTAGAGGCATTGGAAGAAACAAGATGCCAGAATTAATTCACATGAATGACATGCCCCTGGAAATGTTGTTTCCTTATAGATTTTCTTGAAATAGTTTTCCAGCAGCATCTTTCCACATAATTTCTATTTTAACTAAGCCTTTTGTTGACTGTTACATTAACTTATGCTGGTACCTGTCATTCTGGACCTGATTTGGTCTTGGTGTATTAGTTCTGTGTGATCTGCTCCATGGCTTTTCTTATCTCTGCTGGATGATATCCAGACCTGATCTGAATTTTTTCTTGTTTTTCATTCACTCATGTTGACATTTTTCTTCAGGATCACATTAATCTGTTTCACACAATATTTTATTTCTTGAAACACCTTTCCAAATTAAAAGTTGTAATCCTATATATAGTTACTTAAGAATTATATCCATTTAGCACAAGACTGTCAGAAAAATTACATGGGACACTAACAATTCAAATTATTTTATAATGAAATTCTATGAAGCAAGTCTCAATGAATCTTATACAGCCAGCATCTCTTATACTCCCAGATATCAACGACTATAATACCCATCTTTCTTACAAAATGATGTATAATTCAATAGACTGGGATTCAACAAATGTTAACTCAAACACATCTACAATGCACATACTGAATAAGGCTAAAGACCCCACGCTGTAACCTAAGCAAAATTAGATCTTTATTACTTTCTGAGATCACTTATCTTGCTGATTAAAATTAAGCTCACCCAGTATAAGATACTGTATATATTCCTCCAAATATCTGTTCCTACCTTTTCATTCTTTAGTTGTTTTGTTTTCTGTATCTGAGTTTCTTCATAAAATTCTACATTTATATGGACTCCAAAATGCATTACTGGATCTTCCATTTTAGTCTTGTTAGAACTAAGAGTGAATGTCCAGAAAGATCAACCTATAAACAAGACAAATAAGGGCATTATTCATCAAGATATTGGCATTCTGTCTCTTTTTTCTTCTAGTCCAAGCATTGCACATGAAAATTACAGAACAGAAAATATATGTTTCAGAAGTGCCACATAAGATCTATGAACAATTTGTCCTCCTGTTGTGGTCAAAAGAACTTTTCACTAGAGTGAAAAAAAATCTTCACAACACTTTTTTCTAACTGATAACAATTCTATACATTATAAAATCTAATCATAGAAATGTAAAATTTTTGCACCTATATGATTTTTTTAATAATAGCATTGGCTCATGTATTAGTTGAACTGTGATTCTCTGGGTAGTTCCTTAAATTTATCTCAGATGGACATTCTCTCCTGGTTTTCTGTACAATTGCACAGCCTTTAACATGAAGTTCACTCATTTTGGTGAGGAAGTTCCTAAATAATCTCCAACATCTCTGATTAAGGAAACAGGTAGCAGAAGATGGAGAAAAATATTTTTATGGACTATAACTGCTAATAGAATTAACCGGGTAGCTAAAGAAATTGCCCTGAAATATTGGAGCTAACCTGTTGTGATTGCAATGAAGTGAATATTCAGGTGTCCGAATTCTCTCTCACTGCCTTTCTAAAATATCATCATGAAATATGACCTCAAAAGACAAAGAGACATGAGAAGTGTGTGTGTGTGTGTGTGTGTGTGTGTGTGTGTGTGTGTAGGAATTGGTTATGATTTGAACAAGAGAAATCGAACACCGCTCAAGCATGTTTTCCAATCCATATTTCATAAAGTATGGATTACAAGCAGTTAGTATAAAGCGATCTTAGGAAGGAAAATATCAAGTTAGGAAAGATCTAGATGGATTTGTGTTGTGTATCAAGCTGGGATTAACTAAAGAGCAAATGAAAACTCAAGAATGGAAGTGAGACTAGGGAGCTGCAGGAACTGAAGTAAATAATCTTGCATTGGCATGTGTTTACCTCTGCCCCAGTCAGCACAGGCATGAAGGTTTGAGTCCCCAATGACTTAGGATGTTCCATATGGTTGACTTCTACTGCAAAACATCAGATCTCCCAAAGATGCTCATTAATACTCAGGAAAAATATCTTGGCTGAAGCTATTAGTTAAGACTAGTAGTTGGAATAAAAAGTTAGAAGGAAGGAAGGAAGGAAGGAAGGAAGGAAGGAAGGAAGGAAGGAAGGAAGGAAGGAAGGAAAGCAGATACCTTTTTCGAAAACATACCGTATTTTTTGGACTATAAGATGCACTCCTCCCCCCCCAAAAAAAAGTGGGTGGAAATGTCTATGTGTCTTATAGAGCGAATGTTGCCAAAGGCCTGCCCACCCACCACCTCCCCTTCAGCTTCTATCTCCCAGCCTGATTTAGCATGAGCACCTGATTGGCAGTTGGATCAGCCTCCTAGAATACTGGTGATCAGCTGTTCCAGGCTGTGGGGATCACTGCCACCCATCACCACTGCCACCCATTGCCACCTCCATGTGCCCCATTTTTGGCCTCCACCCGTTCCATTTTTAGCTTGTTCCAGGTGGTAGGGATCGTCACCGCTACCTATCCCTTTTTTTTCTAGTTTTCCTCCCCCAAAGCTAGGCGCATCTTATAGTTCCGAGTGTCTCATAGTCCAAAAAATATGGTATTTTCTGTTTCTTTTCCAAAAGGCATTGATTTGTTGCTTCCTCTACAGTCTGCTATCTGGCCTTCATGACTTCAGGCAGCTGGCGACAGCATTTAAACTGGTTGCTTTTAAATAGCAGTTTAGGCAAAGAGGAGAGTTGCATTGTTTCAGATTCTCAAGTTCCAAAGTTGTGCCTTAACCTTTCAGTTTGCTTCTTAATACCCATGTCAGTGCTCTTGCTGAGAGAGAAGCTTAGTGTCACCATCCTCAATCAGTGTCCCTTCATTCTCTTTCATTAAGAACCATGTTTTCCTGACAAAGGATAACAAATGGACACCCCTGTTTCCTAATGTGCTTTTTGACTACAGAGCCTGTTCATTCCTCTGCAAAGCAATTGCAATTATTTGTCATTTTAATATGACTTGGCAAGGAGATCCAAAAACACGAAGCTATTATTCATCACAGTGTATACTTTTTCTCCATGCATTAATATTAGAATATCATCGTTATTACCCTGATATTGCATGAACTAGATATAATGTCATCAGGTAAAACAAAACTAAAAAGAAGGAGAAATTAGAGAGGTTTGGGTGTTGGTTGGGGGAGGGGGCATAAATTATACTTAGCTGCTCTGATGCTACAGGGCAAAAAGCAATTGAAAGAATTGTGCCATTTCTGTTAAAGATGCTGCAATTTATTATCATTAGTGCTAGGCTACCTTTTATTTTTCTACTAATGAAAGTGGTTTTTTTCCCATCCTCCACAATTAACTGGGAACAGTAAAGCTTGTACAGTACAGCAGTAATTCCAGGCTTTTCCAAAACATCAGAAATATCATATTTCTGCCATCTACAAAAATGTCACTTTTTAAAAAATGTTATATTTATAGTCTCAGGAGATCAAAATGCCATTCCTTTTCACATATTTGGAAAAAAATTATTCTCTAGGAGAACTTTAGAGGTGTCCAATGTGAAAGCCAAAAGAAAGAGATTAAGGTGTCCACTTCTGTCAACCTGCCCCTTCTGATCGGTACCAGGAAGTATCATTGGCAAGGAACCAAAAGACAGGAAGGAGTGGCTTGTCTAAATCAAGGGCAACAAGATAAAAACTAGAGTGATCTTCTGCTTTCTTAAAATGGCTTCTTACTGCAAAGCTCATAAAAATCGAAGGCTGTCATTCTTTTCTTCCTGAACAGAAAAATTACTGGTAGTTGCCCTATGAATAACCCTCCTCAAAATAGACTGAACTAGGAAAACAAAATTTGATTTAACTACAAACCTTTGCATTCAGCCTCCAGAGCCTTTTTAAAGATGGCGGCTGAAACTCACTTTTAGTAGTTCCAAAGGAAATCATTATTTAAAAATGATGCTTAAATCACATTAATTAAGGATATATGAAATATTATTTGGAAAGGTGTCCTGAATTGTTGTACTACAACCAGTGCAAAACCAGTAGCCTTATTCACTTTGGGGAGTGTGGCCCTGGCATGCCATCTCAATGGTAATGAGCAATCTTGACCTGAAAAGGATTCCTATCTCTAGATTACATTCTAAACTGAACAGAACAGAAAACGAGGCATTGGACAATTGGAAGGATGCTGCACCATTCACTGATTGAATGGTGGCACTACATAGTCTTTATAATTCAGGGGTGTCAAACTCAAGGCCCATGGTGCCACCCTGGAAACAGTGAAGGACCAGCCTGTGGTGCCACTGCCAGCAAAACAGAGCTCAGGAGGGCTGTGTGTGGCCCTCCTAAGTTCCATTTTCATTGTCAGAAGTCTGCAGGAGGCCGTTGCAGCCCAAAATGGAGCTCAACAGCTCATTTTCACTGGCAGAATGCTCAGGTCACCACAGGCGCCCGCGACATGAGTGATGTCGAATTGGTCATACTCATCCTAGCCATGCCCTGCCCTCACCCCCAAGGTCAAACCTTATGTGGCCCTGAACGAAATCGTGTTTGACAACCCTGTTATAGTTTATTGGATTGTACTTTATGACCAACACAACGGGGTGTAATAGCTCGATGCATTTGGAAGGTTCATGATTTAAAAAGATAACCCTAACAGACAAAAAGAGTCGCCAATTTTATATAGAGGTTAAGTACAGGGCTGGAAACTGGAGACTGTGATTCTGGTCTTGCCTTGAGCACAAAGTCAGTTGGGTGATCATGGACTACTCGTTCTCTCTCAGCATTAGGAAGAAGGCCATAGCCAAAAAAAAAAAAAAAAAGAGCCAATTCTTTAAAAAACCATGTCAAGAAAACTTCAGGACTTTTAGTCAAGGCAATGCCCAGGAATCAAAAACTGACATTAGGGCTAAAGAAATATTTTATCTAGTCCAGTTCTATTTGGAACCCACTCTTGGATTTTTGTTTGAAACTGAAAGAAATGAAATTTTAATCCAGGGTTTTCTTAATTAGATTTGTTTATTATGATAGTAGTATTGTCTGTTATGGTCCATTCTTTTTCAAATTGTTATTGTCTTTTGGGTTTTTACTGGTATTAAAGAAAATCTAAAGTTCCTTTTTTTCTATAGGTTTTTTTTCCCCTTTTTGTCTGCATTTCCCAATTTTGCTTTCTACCTATCCATTTCTCTTTCTTTTAAATTCTTTTCTTTCGTGTTCGGGTGTTATATTATTGTTTTGAAATTTAAAAGGTTTTGGGGGAACAAAACTGATGAGGGCACTAAAAACGAACAAAACAGAGATAAAAATAATTTCATTTAGCTTGGTTTAAACAAAATGAGACCAAATTAAATTTGTTTCTAGTGTGTATTGAATTCATACAGACCACCAGGAGGCAGTAGATGACAGGCTTTGCCCTTTTGGGGGATTAATCTCAGATACCTAGCCAGATCTTCCTGGAGTTCAAACTCTTTATCTAGAATTGAAATCCTGGAGCACTGCACTTTAAATGAGATATACAGTGCATATCTTTTAGTAGTGGTTCAAGTGCTGATATGCAGTGACATTGTAGGAATGGATGTACAGGATCTGTTAGAATATTATAAACAGTTCACCTTTGCTTAAGTTCCAAAAGGGCAGAAAGCAAGCAAGATGGATATTATCATGTTATGTTATGTCCCAATATACAGCATTTTGCATAATTCCACTATCCCTCTCCATTGAGGGTGGAGGGTGGAATTTAATGTAATATAAAATGACAGTATTGTTATCATTTAAGAGGACTTGGATCTTTCTTTTGTTTTCTTTTTAGTAATATAAATAGAAAGAGCAAAATGTTCAAAATCCATATAGACAGTGTGTCATCTGGTTACAATTCTTTTGAGTAATATTCATAATAATAATTACAACTACAACTACTACTACTACAACAACAACAACAACAACAACAACAACAACAATAATAATAATAATAATAATAATAATAATAATAATAATAATAATAATAAACAACTCGGGCTGACAGCTGGTGTAACAAAGCACTTCATGGACAGTTCCTTGAAAAGATCCAAGGAAAAGTAGACAAGGAAAAGACCTGGTTATGGCTGACCAACAGAACACTGAAGAAAGAAACAGAAGGCCTGATTCTTGCAGCCCAAGAACAAGCCATCAGAATGAATGTAATCAAAGCCAGAATAGAAAAATCTGCTGATGACTCCAAATGCAGACTCTGCAAAGAAGCAGATGAAACCATTGATCATATACTGACATGCTGCAAGACAATAGCTCAGACTGACTACAAACAATGTCACAACACGGTTGCTCAGATGGTCCACTGGTCACAACTACCATCTGCCTGTAGCAAAGAACTGGTGGGATCATAAGCCTGAAAAAGTGAAAATCAGCATGCAAAACTACTGTGGGACTTCCGAATACAGACTGACAAAGTTCTGGAACACAATACACCGGATATCACGATTGTGGAGAAGAAAAAAATGTGGATCATTGACATTGCCATACTTGGTGATAGCAGAATCAATGAGAAACAACTTGAAAAAGTCACCAGATATCAGGACTTGAGAATCGAACTGCAGAGAAAACCAGTGCAGGTGGTTCCAGTGGTACTCGGCACACTGGGTGCTATGCCAAAGCACCTAGGCAAGCACTTAAAAACAATTGGCGCTGACAAGATCACCATTGGTCAGCTGCAGAAGGCCACCTTACTGGGATCTGCTCGCATAATCTGCCAATACATCACGCAGTCCTAAACACTTGGGAAGTGTTTGACTAGTAATTTGTGATACGAAACCCAGCATGGTCATCTCGTCTGCTGTGTATACTGTCATTTTTGTGTACCACAACAACAACAATAATAATAATTTCTAATAGTAATCTTATAATAACAGGGCTTTTCTCTCATAATGTTGATATGCACTGTTAGTACTAATTATAATTAATTAAAATTAATAAATTACAGGGGTCAACCCTAATATTAAAATTAATATTCAGTGTCTTCATTTTCTTTAATTTAAAATGTTAGTTTATTCACTTCTGTACATTCTAAAAATTTTATTATCTTTTCTTCTGTGGGAATCTCCTCACCATTCCAATATTGGGCGAATCACTAGTATGGCCACTGTTAATTCGTGCATTATTAAATATGTTTTTTTTTTTGCATTTTTCTGTGAATCACTATTATGGCCGCTGTTAATTCGTGCATTATTAAATATGTATTATTTTTCCTGCGTTTGTTTGGTATGATGCCCAACAGAAAAATTTCTGGTTTTAAATCTATATGTTCCTTTATAATTTTTTCTAATGTGTATTTTAGTCCAATATTTTTTTGCTTTTGGACATGTCCGTCACATGTGGTAAGACAAGTCCAGTCTTTGGTTGCACTTCCAATAGTTGGCCGACATTCTTAAACATAGTAGCTAATCTTGCTGGGGAAAAGTGCCATTTATAAAACATTTTGTATTAGTTTTCTTTATATGCAGTGGACATTGTCAATTTATATTTTCACAACTTTTACCATTTGTCCAATTCTATCGAATACCCAAAATTTTTAGCTCATGCTGTCATGGTTTCCTTTACTTGTTCCTATTCCATTCTAATAGTCAATAAATAATTATAGAATTTTTAAATCAGCTTCTCCTCCAGTCCTATTAAAATTTGATCCAATTCTGTTGG
This sequence comes from Pseudonaja textilis, assembly GCF_049901715.1. Lineage (NCBI taxonomy): Eukaryota > Metazoa > Chordata > Lepidosauria > Squamata > Elapidae > Pseudonaja > Pseudonaja textilis. The sequence goes on along the minus strand of NC_142008.1, from coordinate 23,171,266 downwards.
TTCTTTATAAAAATCATACATTTTAACTAGTGGTGGTATTCAAAAATTTTTACTACCAGTTCTATGGGTGTGGCTTGGTGGGCGTGGCAGTGGAAGGATATTGTAAAATCTCCATTCCCACTCCACTCCAAGAGAAGGTTACTGCAAAATCTCATTCCCTCCCCATTCCATTAACCTGCTTTCCAACTCTGCTCTCCTGTGCAGGGCAACAAAAAATACCCAGCCAATCAGCTGAGACTTGGGAGGCTGAGAATAGATGTGGGCCGGGCCAGTCAGAGGTGGTATTTGCCAGTTCTCTGAACTACTCAAAATTTCCGCTACCGGTTCTCTAGAACTGGTTAAAACCTGCTGAATACCATCTCTGGTTTTAACCTCTTTATAATATCTAGATTGTATCTGTACATGCAGCCACACTGCTAAATTTATCCCTTGGCTATTCAATTCCTATTTCTTTTTCAATTCCCCCTTCTCATTTAAAATATCTTTGCATCTTACAATTTTTCCCATATCTATCACATTTGGGTATTTTAGTACCTCAATCATGGAGAGCCAGACTGGTATTTTTAAATATTGTTTTCCTTGATTTTTGCCCATATTGAGAGCAGAACATTTCTAATGTAGTGTGCCTAAAAGTATTTATGCATTTTGTGTTTCTTGTACCATAGAAAGGCATGCCACCCCAGTTGTAAATCATGTCCCTCCAGTACATGTAATCTTCTGTGTCTCAGAGTTATCCATTCCTTTAGCCAAGTAAGGGCAGCTGATGATATAGTACCCAATTTGGAAACCCAAAACCTCCTCTATTGGTAGAATCTTGCACTAATTTCAGCCTAATTCTTGCTTTCCTACCTTGCCATATAAATTTGGTTACCATTCTATTTAGTTCCTCAAAATATTTCCTTTCTAGCTTTATTGGTATTGTTTGGAACAGGCATAACAGTCTCGGTAAGATATTCATCTTTAATAGTGACTATTCTTCCTAACAATGATAATTGCATGTTTTTTCACTTTTCCAGATCCATTTTGATTTGCTGTGAATTTTAAGTAATTGTCTTCTTTCATGATTATACATCACATTGATAAGTGGAGTCCCAAATATTTTACTTTTTTTACTATCTGAATGTCTATCTTTTCCATTAAATCTTTTTTCTGTTCTTTTGTAAGGTTCTTAACTAAAATTTTAGTTTTCTTTTTGTTTATTTTCAATCCTGCAAGATCATTGTAGTCTTCTATTTTATTAGTTTGAGTCCTGTTTCTTGCAGTTCCTTTATGATGAAAACCAAATCATCTGTAAAGGCTTGTAATTTGTATTCTTCTTCTTTTATCTCCATGCCTTTTATTTATATATCTTGACAGATGTTTCTATTTAACACTTCCAGAGTCAAAATAAATAGTAGGTGGGGACAATGGACATCCTTGTCTTGTTGGATCACTCTTTTCAATCTTTTTAAATAGCAGAATTCATATTTATGCTTTCTGGAAACGCAAAACTATATTTTAATTTAATTCAGCAAGCAATTGTTTAAAAGCCAGCTACTTTATTCTAACCCAGCCCTCAGAAAGATATTCTCCTAGAAGAAATTCTACTCAAATCTAGTGGGATTTTATTTTCAATAAACATAGACGGAGTGATCACCTCTATGTAATTAACAATAGAAGTTTTAAGGAAAGCATGCATGTTTATGCATACTGTACTCAGCCCCTTATTAATGTTACAAACCGAAAAGTGGATTGTGTGCTACTTCAACTTCCATATTTCCCAATTATTCTGTGAATTATATTTTGAAGTCTGGGCATCTCTTTATGAGAAATTCTCGTCAGCACTGGTCTAATACAGTATTTCTCAATCTTAGCATCTTGAAGAGGTGGCTGGCGAATTTGGGGAGTTGAAGTCCACACCTCTTCAATTTGCCAAGATTGAGAAACATTGGTCTAATTATAGAAGGATTGCCACTATTCCCACACATTTTAGTCAACCATGTTTATACAGATTAAATCAGCATGATGTCTTTTTTCAAGTAGTACCTTAGGCACACAAATGCCACCAATGGGATTGCAAAATCCAAACTGCTACTAAGATTAAATTGTCAGAATTTTCATTGGACTTGAAAGAGACTTTACATTATTTTTCAAATGTATGCTAAAATTTGGAACCAACCATCAGATATGTACAAGAACAGTAGAAGAAAAAGAGCTGTTTTAAGAATTGTGCTTCTGTTGCTTAGTTTCTGTTGTTGCCAAGGGTTTCTTCAGGGTTCCAACAATGGTACATTTAAAGTTCAATCTGTTTTTTTCATCTGCAATACAAATAAAATTGTACTGTTGCGGCTGCTATTTTTTGACCATATCATGCAGAAATCCCTGGTTGTTATTGATAATGCTCACAATTTTAAGGAAAATTCAAGATTAACACCAGAAGAGTGATCACTTTCCATAATGAACAGTTGTTCCCTTCTCTAGTAAACTATTATTCTTTTGAGCTTTGCAACGTTCTTGATTTGAACAAGGTTGAAATACCTTCACTGTGAAATGGTAAGAAGAGTAGAAAAAAATCAGAACATGTCTTTTTCCAAGAACCTTTGCTAGAAACTCAGCAACTCTCATGATTCTTTTGTTATGTTAGGTGATATAGCATCAATTTATTATATCCCACCCAATCTGATCCTTTTGCTGTGCTGTGTTTGATAATATATTGAAGATAAAAGGCAACAGACCGAAGGAGTAAGCCAGCTCTATCGTGAGCATCATACTGAAAAGTTAGGACAGTCCTTTTCAGCAGTTGCTAAGAAAGGATGCAGTAGATGAAGAAAATGGATCAGCAAAATGAACAATAGCTGTGCCAGTATTGCTTTCTGCAATCTTAAGAGTAGGTGGTGTGTACTCTAGCTTGATAGAACCCAAAGGCCTTTAACATTTTCCTTTTTCATTCTCAGGATCATCTTTACTGAAGACCTATTGGCAACTGGTTGTTTAACTTGGCTGAGAAAATCTGTTGATAGCAACAAATGCTGATACTTATGATTTTCACATTATCTGCACCCTATGTGTGTTTATATTTCCACACTTATATTAACCAGAAAAACACAAACCCTGAAAAAATCAGTTTGGCAGATGGCTTCTCAGTCATCTTGTGCTTCTGACATTCGATATTGGATATCTTTCATGAAGGACAGAAATATGTTTTGGTTTTGCATTAATCTGTGAAGGCTAACTGATCCTAGCTGCAGTTTTTTTTACTTGTATCACTGGCTGAAGCCTGTTTTTTCTGAGAAATAAGCGATATCAAAACTATTTTCTTTAGAAATGGAAACTGCTGAAAACCAGGGGAGACATGATAGTGGTCTACCAATATTTGAGGGGTTGCCACATGGACAAAGGGGTCAAGCTATTTTCTAAAGGCCAGACAAGGAATAATAGATGGAAACTGAACAAGGAGAGATTTAACCTGGAAATAAGGAGAAACTTTCTGACAGTGAGAACAATCAACCAATGGAACAGCTTGCCTTTGGAAGTTGTGGGAGCGCCATCACTTGAGACTTTCAAGAAAAGATTGGACTACCATTTGTCAGAAATGGTGTAGGCTCTCCCGCTTGGGCAGGGGGTTGGACTAGATGACCTACAAGGTCCCTTCCAACTCTCATTATCTGTTACAACTCCAGTTCAAGAGGAAACTCTCTAATAATGATCAAGGTTATCACATACATGCATACATACATACACATATACATACATACATACATACATACATACATTTGCTATAATTATATGAAAGAGAATATTCTTTAGGTTTACATATTCACTCACACTTCTTAAGTATTTTCCTAAAAGAAGTATAGTTCACAAGCCATGCACATTTCCAGCCATTTTCTTCTCCAGAATTTCCCCAAGATTGTCTACTCAAAATTTGGTAGAGTCATCAATTTAACAGAATAACAGAGTTGGAAAGGATCTTGGTGATCTTCTAATCCAGGGCTTTCAAACTCGCAGCCCACAGGCCAGATACATCACGCACTGGCCACACCCATGCCCGGTTTAGCAAAGGGGGGGGGGGAGAAATTGCAATATGTCACATGATGCCGCCTTGATGATGCAAGTTTGACACCCCTGTTCTAGTCCAACTCACTGCTCAGGCAGGAAACCCTGTACCATTTCAGGCAAATGGTTGTTCAATCTCTTCTTAAATCCTCTAGTTGTGGGAAGCACCCACAACTTCTGGAGTCAGGTCATTCCACTGATTAATTGTTCGAACTGTCAGGAAATTTCCTTAGTTTTACATTGGTTCACTCCTTAAATTTCTATTCATTGTTTCTTTCCATCCATTTATAGCAGAATGATTTATGTTCCGCAGTAGTAAAATGCCATACAAAACAAAATCCCCCTTTCTTTTTCGAGTAATATTGATGCACCATTCTCATGCTCCTTGCACAACCGTAGGAAGGAGGGACAAAGTGAGATGCATGCATATAGATACACACACGCATGCACACACATAAATCTCCATTCACACACACATGCAGAGACTCTCACACACATACACAATACTTTCTCTTTCTCATTTTAACTACATTCACTGCCTTATGATAGATTGACTTGCATCTGGCACCAAGTTAAGGAATGATGTGCAGCACAAGAAGGAAAAATCTTTTTTAGCCATTCCTTCCTGAAATGAATCATGAAAGCATTGGAGGGCCTGGCTTCAATCCTCAGCAGTATACTTTGTTTGTCCTTGGAAAAGAATATATTGAATCCACCTTTCAAAATGATTTATTATGTGTTATTGTTACAGTGTTCAATATTGTTCAATATGAACTACTGTACTGATTACTACTCTCCACTCTGCTTTAGCCCTATCACGTGTTTTTATTTATCTCCTGAGGCGAAAACATTTTAATTGGTTTAGTGAATCTTGAACTCTCTTTTATCAATGACAGGTTTCATCAAAATGAAACTAAACAAAAGCCATTTGTGTATTGTTTTTGTTCCCGTATTCCCAAGCAATGGGACAAATCCTCTTCCGGGTCAGGCCTCTGGGAAAAAAGAGCTTAATTGGAGACTGACAAATCTCATTTTTGAAGCTTTTTAAGGCTTTAAGTGCAATGCAGAGATTTTACAGAACATTAGAAGAAGTTTCATAATAGTTGGGGCCATTAATCAATGTGATCTATTGCCTGGAGGAATGATCTTTAGACAGAACCTAGGCAGGCATCTGCAAGGGGTACTCCATTTTAGGTTATCTTCACTGAACAGATACTACATGATTTCTTCCAACATACCATTTTACAGTTTTACCCCAAAGAAGTTTTATCTATGAAGCTCAGAGCTGAACTGTGGACTCTTTGGTGCTCTCTGAGCTTGATTGTTTGCTTATAGATGTTTCATTATCCAAATAGGTAATGAAACTTCCACCAACACAAGCTACTGGATACAAACAAGGAGCAAACTCCATCATTGTGACTGATGATATTACTTAATCAGGTAAGAAAATGTCTACAAGCAAACAAACCAAGCTCAGAGAGGACTCAAGGACTCCAGACAGTTTTGTGTTAAAGATGTCTAGAAAGCTTGCATTCAGTGTAAGAGTTAGGATACTAGAAGAAATAGGCATTTGGAATATATTTCACAAATTCTACTTCTCATTTTTAGACCTAATTTTGAATACTAGTTCATTCAATGTTATAAATGGAAGGAAGATTCTGGATAACACATGACAAAGCTTTATTTTGCAAGTACTGTATATGTATACATATATACATATACGTTTTCTGAGGTTCTCGCGGTATTTGTATGTGGATCTTTGGTTGTTGGGTTTTCTCCCGCGTAAGATTGAAGTATCTGAGCAGCGTTTCGATGAAGTCTCATTCATCATCTTCAGGCTTCTGTCTCCGGCTCTGTGCTTCTCAGGTAATGTGAGATTGCAGCTGCTTCCTCCTTTTAACTGCCAGTGGGGTGGGACTTGATTGGGTGGGGGCTTGGCTGTGTTCTGATTGGGTGGGGTGTGTTCTCATTGGTAGGGGTTTGGCTGTGTTCTGATTGGTTGGGGGTTAGCCGTGTTCTGATTGGTGGGAGCGTGTTCTGTTCAGGTGGGGGCTTGGTTGTGCTCAGGTTAGTCTTAGTTGCTGGGGATTTGAGCTGGTGGGTTGTGATCTTGCTGTTTGGCTTCGAGTTCGTGGTCCTTCTGCATCTTCATAGTGGGTGTCGGTTTGCTTCATGTATGGCTCGGAGGGGTTTGAAGTGGGTAGTGATGCAGCTGCCGTGCAGCTTCTGGTCCATGGTCGTGTCTCATCTTCTGAGTGGGTGGGAGTCTGTTTTCTACATGGAAGTGTGGTGGTGGCATCTTGTGTGGCTCTCATGGGTGTGGGTCTGGTGTCCTTCTTCATGTTGGGTACTCGTCTGTTCATGAGGCGGGTTTCCAAATGGCTGGAAGGCGGGAGGTGTCATCTCGTTTGTTCATGCTGTGTGGGCGTTTTTCTCTCTATGGCTTCTCTGATTATTCTGCTGTTGAAGTGTTCGGTTTTGGCGATAGTTCTGGTATTTTTAAAATCAATTTCATGTCCTGTGGCTTTGAGGTGTTGGACCAGGGAAGAGGTCGTTTCTTCTTTTTGATTGAGTTCTTATGTTCTTCAATGTGTGCACTTATTCTTCTGTTAGTTTGTCCAATGTGTGTGGTAGGGCAGGCAGTGCAGGGGATTTCATATACTCCTTGGTTTTCTAATTCGATTTTGTCTTTGGGGTTTCTTAGGATGGTGGATATTTTTCTGTTTGTGCAGAATGCTGTTTTGATGTTGTGTTTTTGGAGGATCTTGCTAATTTTGTCTGTAGTGCCTTTTATATATGGGAGGAGGGCTTTGCCGTTTTCTTGTTCTCTGTCTTGGATTTTGGTTGGGGTTTCTTTTTGGATTAGGTGGGTAATCTTCTTTCTTTGGAATCCATTGGCTGCAAGTACATTGGTGAGAGTGTGTAGTTCGGTTTTTTTGGTGTTGTTCATCGGCTAAGCATTTTGTTCTGGATATGAGTGTCTTGGCTACGGAATTGATCTGTGCTGGGTGGTGGACACACCATCTACCAGAAGAAAACACATACTAACCGCTATCTACATGCAGTCTCACACCACCACCCAGCACAGATCAATTCCGTAGCCAAGACACTCATATCCAGAACAAAATGCTTAGCCGATGAACAACACCAAAAAACCGAACTACACACTCTCACCAACGTACTTGCAGCCAATGGATTCCAAAGAAAGAAGATTACCCACCTAATCCAAAAAGAAACCCCAACCAAAATCCAAGACAGAGAACAAGAAAACGGCAAAGCCCTCCTCCCATATATAAAAGGCACTACAGACAAAATTAGCAAGATCCTCCAAAAACACAACATCAAAACAGCATTCTGCACAAACAGAAAAATATCCACCATCCTAAGAAACCCCAAAGACAAAATCGAATTAGAAAACCAAGGAGTATATGAAATCCCTGCACTGCCTGCCCTACCACATACATTGGACAAACTAACAGAAGAATAAGTGCACACATTGAAGAACATAAGAACTCAATCAAAAAGAAGAAACGACCTCTTCCCTGGTCCAACACCTCAAAGCCACAGGACATGAAATTGATTTTAAAAATACCAGAACTATCGCCAAAACCGAACACTTCAACAGCAGAATAATCAGAGAAGCCATAGAGATAGAAAAACGCCCACACAGCATGAACAAACGAGATGACACCTCCCGCCTTCCAGCCATTTGGAAACCCGCCCTCATGAACAGACGAGTACCTAACATGAAGAAGGACACCAGACCCACACCCATGAGAGCCACACAAGATGCCACCACCACACTTCCATGTAGAAAACAGACTCCCACCCACTCAGAAGATGAGACACGACCATGGACCAGAAGCTGCACGGCAGCTGCATCACTACCCACTTCAAACCCCTCCGAGCCATACATGAAGCAAACCGACACCCACTATGAAGATGCAGAAGGACCACGAACTCGAAGCCAAACAGCAAGAATCACAACCCACCAACTCAAATCCCCCAGCAACTAAGACTAACCTGAGCACAACCAAGCCCCCACCTGAACAGAACACGCCTCCCACCAATCAGAACACGGCTAACCCCCAACCAATCAGAACACAGCCAAACCCCCTACCAATGAGAACACACCCCACCCAATCAGAACACAGCCAAGCCCCCACCCAATCAAGTCCCACCCCCACTGGCAGTTAAAAGGAGGAAGCAGCTGCAATCTCACATTACTCTGAGAAGCACAGAGCCGGAGACAGAAGCCTGAAGATGATGAATGAGACTTCATCGAAACGTTGCCTAGATACTTCGAATCTTACGCGGGAGAAAACCCGAACAACCAAAGATCCATATACATATACATATATATTTTTCAGTGCTTACTATTATTTTCTATACCTGTTCTAACTATCTAACTGGTTGTAATCCACTCAAATCATTATTCTTAGGTGAATTGTATTAAAAAAATTGAAGGCAGATCTAGATAAGGTTCATTGCAATAGTTAATCTAAATGCACTATGTTATTTTATTTTTGATGCATTTTAAAATATATCTATATAATCTTATTTTTGTTGTTAAAGATAAAAAGGTTTTTTGAAGAAATCATAGAAGTAAAAAATGGACTATTTTGATTTAATTTTAAATTTAAGTCTGTGCATCTTATTTAAAGGTAAAATAGCAATTTCTGTTTTTGTACAGCATGATCAAAACTATTCCAACAAACTTAAGATTTACATGTTAAAGATAATTGTTCTTTGAGTCACACCATTATTTCAATTTTATATACAACAAAAAGAAATTTACCAAGAACTAAAATGTCTTATGTACCACTTGGGGTACTTTGTACTTTTGATATCTGCTGAACTGAATGAAGTTACTGTACAATACTAAATTATCTCATCTACTATTATGCTAGATTTCACTTTATTTGTGTTTATTGGCAATAATAAATCTTTATCCTTCATTATTTCCTAGTTTACAAGATCAGAATGACAAATAATATTGTAGTTGATAGAAGTAAAGTTAGAAATTGATAGAGCTTTTTGGCAATGATTTAGATGGCTTTGCCCTATGCTCACTTTATATTTTTAATCCCAGACAAGCCTGTAATATTTTATAACCTACATTTGCATCTGAATAAAATTATATTTAGAAATATGACCTGGCAAGGGAAAAAGTTAGTGAAACAATAAAATTAGAAATTTAAATGTAGGATTGAAAAAGTGTCACAATCTCATTTCTCCCCCTAAAATTTTTTGTTTCTCTACCCATAACCTTGAAGAGGAGACAGAGACTGGCAATGACTCAAAACAGAGACAAAATAAGGATCAGTAATGGAGACAGCATATTTCGGAGTAGTATGCTCTTTTGCCAATTTAAGGATGAGTGGAAAACACAATGACTCAGTATTCATAACCTTCTAATGTCACAGTAAGAAATTCACCTTGCAAAAATCAAGTGAAATTGGAGTCATATTTAGAATGCTGATAGCAGTTCAAATTATGATTGCCTGCATACATCATGATAAATGATCATTTAGTCACATTTAGTTGGGTTCTCATATCACATTAAACTTTAAACCATAGTTTACACATCACAATACTTGTTTTCATATAATTTGTTAAGCTATGGCTATCAAATTTGTCTTGCAGAAATTCACAAAGGCTACCACAAAGTAACACAAAGAATCTCAAAAATAACCATTTATTGTTATCTTTTATTTATCCAGTTGTACAACTCAGATCACTAAGTTAAAGTCAAACAAACCACACTGGGCTCTTCATGATATGTAAACCCTTACCCATTTGTTCATTAAAACAGATTGTCTCTTCTGGAACCAACAGCTTCCAGAATCTTACAAATTTTCTCCATTTCTATTGTATTGGTTAGAGAGGCTACCTGAATCCTTCCAATTTAGAAGATGTAATCTATTCCTCAGATGTAATTTTTTCCTTTTGATCACTAGTAATTTATTTTGTGGATCATCTTCCATGAAGAAGATCATGAAGTCAGTATGAACCATGTCATGAAGCACACGGGGACTCTGATAAAGTGTTACGATGTTTTTTCCACCTATTAGACAACAATTTCTCTAGGCATGCCTTCTCCATCGTATTTATCTTTTCATCAAACCCCAATTTCTTTTTTCCCAACTAACATTGGGAAAATGTTCCCAACTAACATTGTTGATGATCCAAGCTCTGTAAAGGACCTTGGAATACTCACCTCTAATGATCTAAGTGCTAGTGCCCACTGCAACTACATAGCCAAAAAGGCATTAAGAGTTGTTAACCTAATCTTACGTAGCTTTTTCTCTGGTAATATCACACTACTAACTAGAGCATACAAAACATTTGCTAGACCAATACTCGAATACAGCTCATCAGTCTGGAACCCACATTACGTATCTGATATTAGCACAATTGAGAAAGTCCAGAAATATTTCACAAGAAGAGTTCTCCACTCCTCTACTCGTTGTAGAATACCTTATGCCACCAGACTTGAAATTCTAGAACTAGAAAACCTTGAATTACGCCGTCTTCGGTCTGATTTAAGCATGGTATATAAAATCATACATTGCAATGTCCTACCTGTCAATGAATACTTCAGCTTCAACCATAACAACACAAGAGCACACAACAGATACAAACTCAAGGTTAACCGCACCAAGCTTGACTGCAGGAAATACGACTTTAGCAACAGAGTGGTCAATGTCTGGAATACTCTACCTGACTCTGTAGTTTCTTCCCCAAACCCCAAAAACTTTAACCTTAGACTGTCTACTATTGACCTCACCCCTTTCCTAAGAGGTCTGTAGGGGGCGTGCATAAGCGCACCAACGTGCCTACCGTCCCTGTCCTATTGTTTCTTTTATTTTTCTTTTATTTTTCTTATATGTACTCATTTCATGTATTCATAATTATGTATACACTTTTACTTATCTCGTAAACAATTGACAAATAAATAAATAAATAAATAAATAAATAAATAAAAACATTCGACATTCTGCAAACGTTGGGTTTTCCCCTCTTCCTTTTTTATTTTTTCCCCATTGAGGCTTCCCTGTTATATACTGGTGTGTGGCATCCTTTTTAATATCAGTTCCTGACCTTGTTATTAAAAGAAGTCAATTTATACTGGAAGAGGTAGGATAATAAGGCTTACACAGACAGGCTTATAGGAAAGCCATATTAAAACGTTTCTTATAAGGTATGAATACATTGTATGAAGTTTTTTCTCCCCCATTTAATTCTGGTGAAGAAGAGAGATGAAAAGTCAGCTAACTGCTCTATATTATGAACTTGGTGTTGGATAACACTATGCCAATGTGTGCTCTTTAAGTCAAAATAACAATGAAAGCACTGATACACTTCATAGGCATTGTGATTTGTGCTATTCAATAGAACGCGTTTTGGCTCCAGCTATTTTTTTTCCCACCCAGTGGAATATCTGAATGTCAGGTTCTTTGTCATCAACTCTCTATAGACAAGCCAAGTTATCTCAAAATAAGTTGTGCCACAATATCACTGTAGCATCTTTTCACTCTCTTTCTTTTGTGTCGTCATAATAACAGATTTGCAATGCAGCAGTCACAGGTTTTTTTTTTTTGCCAAACCCCTCAGTTCCCAGTTGTTGATAATCTTGGAGGGCAGAAAAAGATATTAGAATGAAATTTATTCCGACCTAAAACAATATCTTTGGAAGTGGGATTGGTACAATTGTATCTTTTATTAGATCAACAAGGCCTTGAAAGATCAGCAAGCATTTGAATCAAACTTTTATAAGATTAAAATGTGTAATAGTAGAGGATTTTATCTTACATCCCTACTTACTTCACAAGATAAAGCTTGGTATGCCTCAGAAATACCTTTGAGTTAAAAAAATTAGCATTGTTTGTTCATATGGTACATGCATCCATGATCTGGTAACTCAAAATCGAGCCTTAAAAAGCCTTACCAACTCTACAATTCACTTTCTTTATATCCCAGTGCAACCTTTGACATTTGGACTTATGGTGGAAACTGTGTTGTCTACTAAAGTATGAGGTCATTGACAGAGGTCATTGATTTCCACAATAGCTTGTTATTTTGTATATTAGGTAATTGATACTTGTACAAAAGCATGTTAATCACATTACTTGACATTGTATTTTGATATCTATCATTATCTTGTGTCTGGACCTCTGTCTATTTAAAAAAATCATTTCTACCTTTTGTTGAGTCATTTAATCAGGAAATGGCTGGAATCCCAGATAAGGAGTGGGAGGGTCACGGGGGAAGCCAGGAAAGAACCTGGGAGGCCTGACCCAGGCCCTGCGATAATACAGGTAGACAGGATGATGAGACATGGTGCAAGTGCAGGGAGTGTTAGAACAAATTACCAGAGCAACTTGCAACCTTCCTTGGTGGCTTTTGACTTTGTTTGCGAGAAAACAGCAGGTAAGTAGCAAATGATGATCATGTGATTGTGGGTGCTGCAACCACCATAAATGCAAGCTAGTTACCAAATGCCCAAATCATGATTATGTCACCATGGGACCACTGTGACAGCCAGAACTTCTAGGACTAGTTGTAGGATCAAGTGGTCAGGAAGCAAGGACTAACTGACTGTGTGTGTACTGAATTGTTTATGATGTAATGTGCTACTCAAAAGTATAGGAATGGCTATGTTTAGGAAAAGTACCACAAACACATACATACCAGAGGTGGTATTTCAACTGACCAGTTCTGAAGAACTGGTAGCAGAAATTTTGAGTAGTTTAGAGAACCGGCAAATACCACCTCTGACTGTGGAGATTTTACAGTATCCTTCCCCTGCCACACCCACCAAGCCATGCCCACAGAATCGGTAAGTAAAAATTTTTGAATCCCACCACTGATATATACATATTTTATCAACTGTTCACCAATGTAAAACCAAGTACATGATTCGGTTGATCAAATAGAGCTAACTAGGGTCAGACATGGTTAGTATTGGATGAGAGATAGATAACCCAAGGCTGTAGACTAAACTGAAAATTTAAAAAGCACACCCACCCACCCACCCACACCTATCCATTTTCTTGAAAAAAGTAGTACAAACCACTTTCAGATGTCTCCAAGGACTTGCCCATTTAATCACCAGAACCTGAGAGGTTTTACCTAAATGCAATATATCAGCCAGTTATTTACTTTAATAGCACTCTTCGAATAGCATTGTGGGAAATACTCTTGATGGAAAACTAATTTGGGGCTGTAATCTAGATCAGGAGTATATTATATTCTAGATGTGGGATGCTTTCTATAAAAAATAAAAGTGATTTATCTTTTGATGTACATGAAATATAAAGTTTGACTATTAGCAGTCAATTATTGATCTTACAGAAAGCTATAGTGTGTGTGTGTGTGTGTGTGTGTGTGTGTGTGTGTGTGTGTAACTTAATGTGATGTGCTGTGCTGGCTCACTGAATAACATATGGCTAAATAACCCATAGTTGGGAAAATAAAACTGATTATTGTGTTCAATACATTTAGGCAGTATCATTGCTAAAAACCACCACTGAAATGTTTCCTTGTGTATATATCAAGTCAGGTCCTTTGCCAATATATAGCTAATGTCTGTCATTCATATTTAAAACCTTAGGTATAATTAGATTGTATTTTGGTAGGATTTTATACTGAATTTAACAAAGACAGCAACTTTTGTTATTGTTATTTGTATGTTAAGAACTACAGCACCCTCTACTGGACAGATATAATTCACAGAATGATTTGTAATTGAACTGAAATTCATTTTCAGGTTTTAGGAGCAATTTGGAGAGTTTTAGTTACCGTGTTAGTCGAACATTATCTGAAGCAATGTTCTAGTGCAAATTGATTCTGTGTTTTCTTCATATTTAGAAAGTATACTTTTCTATTACATGCTTCTTTTACATGTTTAAAAGAACACACATTTTAATGTACCTTGTAAATATTTTTATAATGCAGAGTTCCAAAATAACATTTTATGGACAATTGTTTTACAAATGGCTGGTTTACAGAAACTTTCCATGATAGAAGTGTATTTTTAACATACTATTATTTATACACAATTTTCAGGAACATATATCTTTTCACAGACATATCTCACAAACAAATTTTCCACTTATGCAAATTGCTGACCAGAGAAGGACAGATACTAAGGGTAGTTCAGTTCTGCTGTCCATATATTGGCAGGTCCAAATATTGTAAAACCATTACTATAGAATTTTGTGGAAGTTTCTTTTATATCCTCACAAACACTTGCTCTTTTATTAAAAATGGAGAAAT